>NW_001849412.1:0-20035 GCF_000209065.1 Trypanosoma cruzi
GATCGTGTCTTGAGATCGGTAAAATCTCGGGATGATGCAAAGCGCATTACGCATGGAGGAGTGACAACATGGTTTACCGGGAATCCGTTTTGCAAACTTATGTGTGTTAAACGAGAAAAAGGAAAAATTGGTGCCGAGGATTTTAAGACAGACTTATTATCTGGACACCTCGCGGATCGAGTATTTTTCGTTACGGAAAAGATAGCCCCCTTGAATGAGATTTGTAGTCTTCAGTAACGAGGAGTAAGAATGCTCCTTTGCGTCTGTATTTGTGGAGAGATATGCTTTGGACGCATTCAGGAATGAGGCCTTTTTCATTAAAATAGCGGAGAAACTCAAGGAGCTGAGGCCGCCAGCACCCCGAAAGCCACTGAACACCGTGCTGAGGGTGACCCCGGAGGACATCCCACCGAGCCGTTTGGATTGTTTCCATTGCAACGCGGACCTAAGAAGATTGATGTAAGGGACCGGTGGATAGAGAAATTTCCGCTGGTTGGGCTGCGGATAACTACGGCGTGTCGACATCACAGGAGCGCCAGCACTGTGCGGCATTTCGCTGAGTATCCGGCGGCGTGTTTTGATGGGTGGGAGGAGTTATCCCGAGACATGTCGTGGGAGTTTATTTACGTGCAGCACGCAGGCATTATGCTGATGAGTGGCTGGCAGAGACGTGATGTCGTCAATTCCAATGTAGTGAGCGAGGAGGAGAACCAAGAAAGTCTGAGTTTCTGGAAAAAAAAACGTACACCAGTACCAAGCGTCAGTGCCATCTGGAGTTTTTAGAAGAGGCGAGGCTTCTCCGAAGTGAGGGAAAAAACAAAAAATGGGAAAATAAGACAAATTGGGGAATGAAGGGGATAGTTTGATATCTGGTGAAAAAATATTGGGGTATTTTTATATAGTTGGATGCTTTTGTTTCCATGCGGTGCGGGTGCACCAGCACCAGGTGGCATTGAGGCACACAGATGCCAAGAATGTCCAACGCTATCGAACATAACAGTGACGGATTAAATTAGGGAGGGAGTGGGGTTGTTTTGGTTTTGTTTTTGCTTTTTTGCTGAGGAACATTGGGTGATTTTCATATGTTATGTTAATTGTGTGTGTGCATACGAGGCACAATCGGAGAATTGCTCTCTTGTGGTAGATTCATTGTGGCTAGCGGTGCCGCAGTATTGCTGCATTTTCCATTTTATTTTTACTTTTGTTTTGTTGTAGGGCCCATCACGAACGGAAACATATTTAAGGGATGGACGAAGTATAACTTCCTTTGGAGAAATAGCGCGCTCCGTGTAACGGCACTGAGTGAGGCGCCGCATTCCATTGAAGGCGGGATGGCTGTGCAAATTTTGGTGCCGCGTGACTGGTGGATGGGTGAGGGTCCACTTCAACGTGTGGCGTGGTGGGTGCTTGCTCCGGGTGCGTTGTGTGTTGGCTGCGGGGATGTGGCCGTATCCCGTTGCCCGTGAGAATGTTCTGGGGGCGGTGTGTCTCTTCTCGTCGTCCATGGCGGGTGGGTGCCGCCGGTGCGCACTGGTTTCCCTTGCAACTCGCTGTGTTTCTCCTCCATGACTTTTTCCATTTCCTTCACACACAAAAAAGGAAGTAAAACAAGCGCGAATCGCCACTGTGCACTCTGAGGGCTCTGAAAGGAACAACAACAGTACACACACACACCGCCCACACACACGTATTAATATACTCTCAAGCGTTGCTGCTGTGGAGGCGCCCCGAACACACAACCGTACTCGCGTGACCGGATCCAGCGGAAGGAGGAGGGAAGGAGGAGAGAGTGGGCATCAGAGGCCCAACATGTCCCAGCATCTCTTCAATTCCGCGGTGCTGCTTCTCGACGTGTTATGCGGCAGTGGGGCTGTGCACACACTGTGCAGACGAAGACTGACGTTGATCCATTCACAGGGATCGGATGGACATCCTCTCAATGGGAAGCCCCTACAAAAGTTAATGAAAAATTATTCTCGCTCCGCGTTCGCAGCCTTGAGGTGAACAATAACGTGTTCTTCGTTGCCGAAGCGCTGTGCAAGGAAAAAGGAGAAAGCTGCAGCCGTGCTGGGATTGCGTCAAGGCACCTCGATCTAACTGATGATAAGCCAACGGAGATATTGACGGAGGACACAAGTTTGTTGATGCCGTTTCCAGAGGGTGTTGCGACGGGTACCGTCGAGGCAAAAGAAACAATGCGGCCAACGACAGTTGTGGCTGGCGACGGTGTCTACATGCTTCTGAGAAATCAGAGCGTTACACCGTCGGCGGATAAATCGGCTAATGCACGTGACTGGGGGGCTTTTGCTGGTAAAGGGAAGCGTCAGTGGTGGCAATGTAATCACGTGGAATGAGACTCATGCGGTGACGTTTGGAAACGATGAATATGTTGCTAAATCCCTGACCCACATGGTTTCTGGCGGAGGATCGGGGATTAAGACGAAGGACGGTACACTTATGTTTCCCCTGCAGGCCACAGAGAAAGGAAAGAATTCATTGCTGTTCATGCGCTTTGATAAGTCAGAGAAGAAATGGAAGCTTTCGCACCAAACGGTTAGTGATGGCTGCAGGGACCCGACCGTCGTGGAGTGGGGAGGTGACAGATTCCTCATGATGGCTTCTTGTGAGCAAGGTTACCGTGACGTGTACGGATCCACTGAGAGTGGGTGGAGTTGGTATCCATATGGTGAGACACTTACTCGCGTGTGGGGCAACTCACACAATCGAAAGGGGCACGGTGTCCAGAATGCCTTCATCAAAGTGACGATTGAGAGGAAGTATGTGATGCTCGTCACCCTGCCGGTGTATCCGAAGGACGACAATAAACAAAAGGGTCGGCTCCACCTTTGGGTTACGGACAAGGCACGCGTGTATGATGTTGGACCGATATCCCGTGAGGATGATGACGCTGCCGCGAGCTCGCTGTTGATGAAGAGTGGGAATGAAAAGTTGATTTCACTGTACGAGAACAAGAAGGGTGATGACGGATCATACAGTCTTGTCGCCGTGAGCCTGACCGAGAAGCTGAAGCGGATCAAATCCATGGTGAAGAAATGGAAGGATTTGGACAGCGCCTTGCAATCATGCCATTCTGGTTCCAGCGCCACTGTCGACCCGAGAAAGAAGGTATGTGCGCTGGTCCTGTTCCCACTTATGGGCTTGTTGGCTTCTTGTCTGGTAACTTCTCTGATAACAAATGGAGGGACGAGTACCTCTGCGTGAATGCAACTGTGAATAATGGGGAGCCAAGGGTTCGCAATGGATTGACGTTCCAAGGACCCGGGGCGTGGGCGGTGTGGCCTGTTGGCGACATGGGGCAGACTGTACCGTACCACTTTGCGAACAACAAATTCACTCTTGTGGCGACGATGTCCATCCACGAGGTGCCGCAGGCAGGCAGCCCCATTCCTTTGATGGGTGTGATCATGAATGACACCAAAAGCACGGCGCTCTTTGGTCTGTCGTACACCCACGAAAAAAAGTGGAGGTTCACACTTCCCAATGGAACTTATGGAGGTGCCGAAGATGATGAACACTATGAATATTACGAAGGTAACTATAATTGGCAACCAAACAAAACATATCAAGTAATGCTGCAAATGGATGCCAGTGAGTGGGATGTGTACGTTGACAGAATGCGGGTTTATTCTGGGGAATACGACTGGAATCTGTTTAAAGATCACAGGGTCTCACACATCTATTTTGACTCGGAGAATAAGGAGGGTTCGGAAAGCAGCCACTTGACGGTGACCAACGTCCTGCTGTACAACCCCATAATCTATGGACGTGAAATTGCGAAACCCAGAGCCAGCAAAGTCTCTATTCCGAGCCCTGGTAAGGAGTTCCTCACTGAGAAAGAGGAGGAAACACCATCATCACCTGAAGAGGGGAGGCAGAGCGGGAAGTTGAGGAGGCGCTTCCACGGCCACAATCCTCCGTGGAAGCGCCTGAAGGCAGTGATGCTGCCGCAGTGTCTTCTGGGGGCCGTGGCTTTCACGGAACAAGGGGGGAGGAGACGGAGAAGGATGTCAGCGGCGAATTGGCGTCTCCACCGGCCTCATCGAGTGTGGGCACCTCTGCTCATTCAGGCGACGACGGGATGAGTGTCCGTGAGGGCACCACTCTGCAGGAAGAAGTGCCACCACCTCTTGGGACTGAAGTCATTCCGAAGGCCGACGTGGAGCGACCGATCCACGAAGAAGAAGCGGCCTCTTCGGAAGGGGCCACTGAGCGGCAGACGCAAGAAACCAATGCGCCTTTGGTCGAAAATGGAGACGGTAAGGGCGTTGGCACCGCACCGGTGAATGCAAGCGCCCTGCCTGGGGAGACCAAGATCCCATCGGGGTCCAACGCAACATCGCTCTCGGACCATGACGTTTTGCTTGAGCACGGGCATTTGAGCGACTTGGCGGCCATGGCTCTAATTGGTGACAGCACCGTGCATGGGTGTGTGTCTCGGGTGTTGTTGCTGCTGCTTCTGGGGCTGTGGGGCACCGCGGCTCTCTGCTGAGGTGTGAGGAAGGGTGGAATGGCGGCTTTTCGTGGAACAACAACTGTGCAGCTCCCAGCAATACTCACCCAACTTTGTCAAGCAGGCTTTTCTTCTTTTTCTTCTTTTAAGCATGTGTTCCTTTTTGTTTTTGTTCATGGTTTTCTGTTTTTTTATGGTTTTTCTTTCGTTTTCTGTTTTTTTCTTTTGTTTTTGTTTTTTTTTTTGCTGCTGCTCTGTTGAAATAATCAGCATTCCTATTTGCGTGTTTTCCCCCAAATGGTTGCTTGCCAAACACCGTCACGACTGACGTACTTCCCCCTCTTTTGTTGCTTTTTTTGCCTACACGCGGTGCCGGCCTCATTGCTGTGCGTCCCACGGACTGCACGAAAGGAGGAGTGGAGGAGCAGGCCGGATGCCGCGTGGAATGTGAGGGATGTTGTGTGGGCTGGTGGGAGAGTACAATTCCTTTTTTTATTTGTGTGTGCGGGCAGCATGTATAAACTCAAGAACACGGTTGTATTGTGCTGCGTGGCACATGAAATGACATATCTGCCGAGTCAATTGTTTTTTTGTTTTAATTTTTTTCATTTTTTTTTTCTGTTTCGGTAAATCACTACAGTCTCTTTTCCGTCTGTGCCGTGTCCACTGCCGCCGTGTGTCTCCGTGTCCCTTTTTATTATTCCTCTGCCGGCTGTGCTGCTGACACGCCCCCATTTCTTCTTCATTTTCTTTCCCGCTAGAGGCACCGATGGTCCGTGACGACGATTTTTTTTGTTCCCCATTGCAAGGGCACGAGGGTGACTGGGCGCCTGCCTGCTGAGTGCGCTCGGGGGAGCGGATTGTGTGCGCCGTGCCTCAGTTGTGGGTGTGGGACGCCACCCGCCACGACCCGCTGCGAGGCGCAGCGCTAATCCTTCGCGGCGTGTTGGTGTGGCTGGAGGAGTCCAAAATCCGCCACCTCGTGAGTTATGAAGGCGCACATGCAGATGTATATACACGCCCAATCCGGATGGAGGGATCACGCCGCGGCGGTGGCCACCACAATGGGCACACATAAATATGCACTCACGTTGTGTAAACGTTCATCGAGGATCTGGCGAACTCCGTCCCCATTCCTTTCACTCCTTCTCATTCACGTCTTGTGCGGCTCCTATTGACAACCGCAAGGTCCTGCCAGCTGCCCGGGAGCGTACTCATAAAGAAAATATTTCTTGCCATAACCCTGCTGGGTGGAAATCGCGGCGCGTTTCCGGTCACAAAGAGCCGCATGGTAAAGCCACTTGAGCTGCACAACTGCCGTTTTTGAACGCGACTAAAGGATTTTGAATCGCATTAAGTAGGGCAAACGCAGTTTGAGGAACCAACTTGGACGAAGGACGCAGTGAAGATTGAAAATATCGGGGATCTCTGGGACGGCGAAATCAGGAATTAATTTATAGGACGACCAGCTCCCCGATGGCAGCCGCAATAAATAAGCGGCCTCGCGCCTGGAAAATGCGAGGAGGCCCACGCAAACAGGGGTCCCACGCGCCGTCGGCCCGGACGTTTTCTCAAGATACACAAAATGTGCCCTTTCGCTCTTGAACGCCGGTGGCAAGGACGAGCGAAAAAAGGCAAAGAAGAAATAAATCCTCGACCAATCACGGTATGTGAATTTCAGTGTGCTCCTTCCGCATTTCTTTCATAAACCTATACATAGATATGTATATAAGAAAGGCGAAGCGTTGTCAGCAAAACATTAATAATAAAAATAATAATAATAATGATAATAATAACAATAACACAAGGGGCATTTTTTTAGGCGATTCAAAGGAGCCAACGTTGCCTTTTTCAGAAACAGATGCCCTTCTATAGGCCATTCGTGAATGCACTGAAATGCTTTCATCTTCGGGTAAATGCCAAGAGAGGTGAAGCAGCAAACCGAAAACATTATTCCGGTGGTTGATGGCCATGTAGTACACGAAAAATCGCCCCGCTCGGTGCTGGCAAAATCTCCTTTTTAGTCAATTGAAAGAAGCCAAGAAAAAAAAGGGATGAAGACACGCACGCACACAACAACAACAACAAGGCCTCAAGCAAAGGGATCAAACTCGGCAACAAAGGCGTTGTTATCTCCCCCCTGCTTTGAATGTGATTCTTCGGAAGGTGCCGCGCCAAAGAGGTCCAAAAAGTTTTTCACGTTGGTTGCGTTACCGTGAACGCTGCCGTCGCGTTGCGTATCTTTACCCATCTCACGGGATTTTACGAAATAATCCAAAGGATCCGGTGCAAATCGTCCGGGTGACTCTGAACCCAAAGGTGACGCAATGCTTCTGTTAGGTGCTGCATTGGAGGCTTTGTGCGAATGTTTCTCTGCAAAGAAGGCGGGGTATGTCTCCTGCGGAGATGATCCTGCCGCGTCAGCGGGCGGTGGGGAACGTTTATCGTTTTCATTTTCACTTTCCAATGTGAAATAAAACGCGGCGGGACTTTTGTCCAAGCAAAATCCACTGGTTTCACTTTGAGGATCGGCTGCTTGGGTCGACGGGAATTCAGAGAATAAGTAATGGTTGCCGGTTTGGGCATTTTTTTTTCCGCTCCCAGAAGTCGCCATTGGGGCAGAGAAAAGACCAGGCGAGTGCTTTATGTAAAATGTCGATGTCTCTGAAGATTGTAGCGGTGCCGTCTTTAACGGTGAAGATTTCCTCCCCAGCTGTTTTTCAGAACCCTCTTCTTCAACAAACTTAAAGCTTGAGGGAATGCCTCTTCCATCCTTTTCGTTGATGCCATTGTTAACGCGATCATCTTTCGTCACAATAGCATCCAGTGCCTTGCAAAAATTCTCAAACTCCTCGTCTGAAATTTTGGGTACAGCGACAATGGCGGAAGCTGCACGCAGAAGTGCGATCTGTGCATTTACCACTTCACTGTACGCCTGGCATACGCATTGCAGGGGCTCCCAGGGCTCTTCTGTGCAAGCGACATCGGTCAAGGAGGGGGTGAAAACCTCGCGTTTCGCCGTCAATTTTTTCTTGACTTTGTCTGCTTCCATCATAGATGTCATCTCCTCTTGTAATCGTCCAACCTCTGCCACAAGTTCTCGTTCCCGTCCCTCAAGAGAGGAAACAGAGACCCGCATCTCAACAAGCGCGGTTTCAAGAACCTCCATCTTCTTTGAGGATTCCGCGACTTGCACGGTGAGCCCCGCTACCAGCGCAGCAGTGGCCGATCGACTCCGCAGCGACATTCCGACCGCTTCTTCTCCCTCTTCGCAATAGATGCCTAACCGTCCAATTTCTTCAGCCATATCCATTAGCTTCCATGCCCAGTCCACTTTTGGTAAGGATGAATCGTAAATCTCCTGCAGCCCGTCTGTCTCTGCCTCCAACGGGCTATCCTGTTTGTTCACATCTTCATCGTCTCCGCCAAATTTAGTGAGTTGCTTCTCCTCTGCCATTTCCACCTCTTCCTTCCCCGGTACACTCATCTCTGATGATGCAGCAGCAGCTCCCAAAAATTCCAGCAATACTTCTTTAACCACATTCACATCCTCTCCGTCAATGTAGTCGTTTCCTTCTCTTGCTTTTTTTTCTGCATGATCATATTCAGCTCCCTCTTTTCTCAGCATACGATTCACCCCAGCGGAAACCGAGGAGAATGCCTCACAAGATGGCATGCTAACATGCTCATCTTGCAGAGAATCCACTATGGGTGAAGTAACAACATCATTCACGGGGCGCTGCTCCAAGTTCTTTTTTTCTTCTTCTTTTCTGCACACACTGACGGACTCGGCAATCCTTTTGTTTAGGCGATAAATCTCTCGACGCTGTTCCTCAAGTTTCGTGTTCATCTCGGTGAAAAGCTCTGCACGCGCACGTTCAATTTCATCGAAGCCCCGCTGACGGTCCAATTCAAAAGCTTGCATTTCATCGATGCATTTACGATACAATTCGACACGTTCCAAAAGAATTTTCTCCTGTTTAGATGGGTTCCACAAACGGATCTCAGGAAGTGTATCCAAATAATGCGGACTTCTGCCGATTGCGAGATTACGTGGTGGCGTATGTGTGTCAACTGGAGAGTCGGTAGCCCGGGGCCGAGTGGGTATGTTAAGCGTGGATTTACCACGCTTGTTTTTATGCTGAATCTGATCTACTAACTGTGCCGATGCTCGCAATGGGGAAAACTCTTCGCTTTGTACTGAGGAAGAGATATGAACGGAGGGCATGCCTTCTACTGTCTCAGAGGGAGTAGCTAAGGATACTTTCCAGCGTTCCGCCGCCACCAGATCCAGCTCCAAACGAGAAAGCTCTTCACGGTGTTCTTGAAGCTCCTTCATGAGGACCTGCTTCTCCTGATTCTGTTGACGCACGACCCGCTGCAAATTATCTCGCTCATTCTCCAAGAAACCAATACGTTCATGTAATGAAGTGATTTCAATATCTGTCACAGCGCTCGGTTCCTTTTTGGAGAGACTATCCTTCAATACCCCCTGAATTTGTTCTTCGTCATGGCGCAAGACAATAGCCGTGTAAAATGTGTTGACTTCCGTGAGTTCACGTACTTTCTTTTCAAGTATAGCCAATTCATTGTTTTTCTGTGCAATGATCGTTGCTGCATTGAAGGCTGTCGAGGAGTCTCCACGGGCACCTTCCGTGACACCACTACCACCGCCCCCCGATCCTTTCACTAATGCCTGTACGACCTTGCCTCCAGTCGTCCACTTTTCTCTGGGACTTGAGGGTGCAGCCTTTGCGGGGACCGCACGCGCCTCCACGATGTCGTCGCTGAACGCCTGGTTGTTATCCCCCACATTCATTTCTTCTAACTGTTTGATTAAAACACTGATTGTTTCTTCATCCGCTACAGACTTCTCTGAGAAAATGGCATTCTGTTTTGCTAAATCCTGCACTGCGCTCTCTTTCTCACGCAGTTTTTGTTTCAATTGTTCTACCTGTTTCTCGAGTTCCTTGACACGCTCTGAGCTCGTACGTTGTTGCCGCAACTGCTGATATAGCTGCTTCACAACGGCAATGAGTTCCTCGCGAGTTGCCTCCTCGACGTTGAGACGATTCATTTTTATTCTTATTTTTTACTTCTATTTTAATTTGCCAGAACACAAGCAGTAAAAAAAAAAAAAAAACAAGAAAATCATACTTTCAAATAAGGGAGGGAAAATGCACTCGGTCGGAAGGGCATTTTGGTCCAGTCGAATTCCTACACACACCACAAAAGAAAGAAAGCAGAAAAAATTTCCGGGCGGCTGGCCGAATCCTGAGTTTCTCAATCATAGAAAAAAAAACAGATAAGAATGAGAAAGGGATCAACGGAATAAGAATGGATCCATCATATCCTCAAAGTTTAGCAACAAGTAAGTGTATATATGTATATGCATCGTCCATTAGCCACAGTTGTGGCCCGCTCACCCTATTCGGATGCGATACATATATATTTATTACTTATTTATTACTTACGAAGTGGCAGACTTTGGGATCCTCCAGACACAAGACCCCGCTGCAAGAAGAGAATCAAAGGAGTGTGGGTGGCAAAATAAAATGAAAATTAACCAGCCGCTATCAATTCCCTGATCCCCTACAAAGTCGTGTTCTTCCCAAAAAATCATAAGATAGAAAAGCGTCGTAAAGAAGTGCATTCGTTGTATCAGCATATATAAATTAATTAAGGCAGCCAGCTCTCCCGCGATCACTCTCCTCACAAGCTCCTACAAAAAAAAAGGTCGTTTACTATATGCGATAAAAAACTGGAAGCATTGAGTGCCCCACAGCCACCGGGCTCCCCTCTTTCCCTTCTTTCGCAAAGTGAAGTATTATGAAGCGGCGGGACTACAGTAAAAAATACATTGCACTCACGACATCACAGGGAAAGAGGTATCGAAGAGAATCCCACATTCTCCACAAACCCAAGCAACGGAAGGGTCGTCCTCACACGCCGTACCGTCCTGCATCATGACGTCCCAGCCACATTCGGCCTTATCCGTGCGCAGCAGCCGCATGTACCCGTTTTCACCCCAGCTTGGAGACCATGAGTTACGTAAAATCCAGTAATCAAGGTTCAGCTTGTTGTCGTGCCCATAACCCACAAGTTGTACAACATGGTTAATTGTGATGTTCTTGTTGTAGCCGCAGCCATTAAATATACCTCCAGCGTATGCCGCCCAGTACGTTGCATCGACGTTGACTGACAAAGGACCGTTTTTGGCAAGGGCCTCCATGACGGCATCCTGATCGTTTGATGGAATCTTCACGTAATATTGGACCTGGGCAACGGCGATCACATCCAATTCATTACGACAGTCACCTGTTTCGCCTCTATATGACGTGTAGGAATACACCCACTCTGATGCGATGCCTTTTTCAGCGTATTCATAGGCTAGATCTGCCGTCGAACCATAACAGCCACCCGTCCCACCGCATTTTTTCGGGTTGGGCGCACACGATGTTAATTGCTGCTGACTGAGCGCGTGAAGCCTTCCAGTTAATATGGCGAAATGCGACTCCATCTCTTCTGCCGCACCATGGGCCCAACAACTTCCACAACGGCCCTGATCCTTTACCGCCGTAAGAATAGCGGGGGAGGAATTGCGGTAGTCTACCTCATCGGGGATTCTCCCACCAATTGCCTGGTATCTGCGCTGTAAACTCTTCTGGGCGAGGTGGCTCATCATGCGCGGCCTTGCGCCGTTCAGACTGGCAAGCTCCTCCGGTGTCCAATCTGACATGTGGTTGATGCCCATCACATACAGATGGTTTCCTGCCTCATTGTGGGTACGCACCCTGGCCAGCGTCTGCTCAAATAAGGCCCTACGACGCACATATTCCCTTGCGTCGTATTTTTTTCCATATTCTTGCAGAAAGCGGTCGAAAGTGTATCCATCAAGATCTGGCGGCTTCGTTCTTCCCTCAAAAACGGTTAGAACACCACTGGCCGTAAACGTGAAATGGGTAGCAAGTAAGAAGAGCAACACAATCATATGAATCATAAAATTTTTCTGCATCCTTTCCCTCCGCTGTACGCATGTATGCATTTTATAAATGTGTTTTGTGAATATTTACCAGGGACCTTTTTCCTTTTTACACACAGAGTAATTGGGGAAATAAACGCGCATAAGTGTGTTGGACATCGAGGAGGAGAACCCGCCCTTTCTCGACACTCTTATGATCTTTTCCCTTTACGCATACCGCACGTAGAACATCCAAGATAGATGTGAATATCACTGTAAACTCCAGAGTGGTTCGGACAATTTCAAAAAAAAGAGGCTATCACCAATCCTCTTGCTTTTTTTTCGTTTGGTATGGTTGATATTAAGCTGCTTTCATTACAAATGAGATGATCAATGCAAAAGTAGAGAGACAGGAAAGGAAAAGAAAAGCAGAAAAACAACAACAACAACAACTGTTGATATCTACAAAATAGAAAAAATGGTAGTCTCATGACATCATTCCAGGCAGGGCCCACCCCCAACCGATCTATACATGGGAATGCAGAAGAGCAAGGCTGGCGAGCAGCTGGTCCAACTGCAGCCTAAATTCTTGAATCTGTTGGTTCTTTTGTTCAATCAACATTTCAGTTTTCTGCTTCGCCAAGGTGAGTTCAAAATCGGCCACACGCTTAACTTCCAAAATCTCGTGGGCGGCCTCACGCTCCTTCTGCAGCTGACGAAGTTCCAGGTATGCCAGTCGTTCCGCAACACTCTGGAGAAAAGCAGTACCCTGTCGTGGATTCTCAAGCGGGATTTGGGCAGCTTTTTGACAGGCCCATGAGGCTTCCTGTAAATTTTGCTGCTGCTCGGCAATGGTCCTCATCTCCCGCTGGTGGTTCTCTTGAATTCGTTTGATGTCATCATTGTGCTCCTGTCGTATATGTTGTATTTGTTGCTGATACTCTTGCCTTGCAGTTCCTAGGCGCTCTTCCCAGCGTGTATTTGAGTCGCGGAGGGACTCTTGACTCTCCATAAGCAATCTTTTGTACACCGCCAACTCGGCAGTAAGAGTACTTATCTGGGCCTGCATGCTTGAAATAACATGAGATGAAAAGGTGTCTTCCCCCTTTTCCAGCGGTGGTGAGACTGCAATAGGTTTCTGTGTTGCTTCATGTGTGACTTGTGACAACTGACTTTTCAGAGTGTCATTCTCCTTGCGGAGAGACGAAATGGCTTCTTCTACCTGGCTAGATACTCCCTTTTGTGCCGCTCCCATGAATAACTTTGTTTTCTCCGGCAGAGCTGGAGCGGCAGCACTGTTTTCGAGTAAGCAAGCACCAGCACTAGCCGATTTCTCTACTTCTGGCACGGGTGATGTTTTTTCCTGATCTCTTTCCCTCAAGGCTTCTCTTACCTCCGCTAGTTGCTTTTCCAACTCGCGAACCCTTCGCGTTTGTGCATGCATTAAGCGAAGCTTAAGCTCGTCCTCGAGCTTCTCAATCTTTTCTTGATATTGAATTTTTATTCGATCCGTTTCCACCCTCAAGCGGGTGACCGCCGCCTCAGCACAACGGTCTTTTTCTACTAGGGCCTCCTCCAATTCCTTTATTTTCAGATTGAGTTGCTTAAACTGCTTTGAATCCTGCACGGAGGGTTGACAACTTCGAATTAGTTGCGCAATGCTGTTCGGGTGTTTCTGGTTAAGTGCCTCTTCCAGTTCTACCACACGCTTGGTGAGATACTTCACACGTGCATCTTTCCCAACACGCTTACGTTTTCCCTCGTCATCTATGGCCCCCGTCTCATGTAGTCTAGCACGAAGACGGTGGATGGTGTCTTGTTGTTCCTTTAGTAGTTCCTCCTGGGAATGGTTAAACTCCTGATGCTCCACATACCATGCAATCTTCCGTGCCATATCCTTCACGGTCTCATTGTGTTCCGTCTCTTTGCGCTTTAAATCTACGCGCAAGTTGCGAACCTCCAACTCCATCTCTTCAAATTTCTTGATGTCAAGAGCGGCTAAACGTGTCTCGAGATCTTTTTTCTCGCGTCGAATCAACTCTAACTCCAGCTGCAATTCCCGCACTACCGTTTTCTGATGTTCTAACTCCATACGCAATTCGTCTTGGCTGCACTTTTGCTCCCTTTCCGTAGAAACAATGGCAATTGGCGGTACAGGTTGGCCCACGCGGGAATTAGGACCTCGACCACTCGCCAAAATACTGTATTTGGCCTCGACGCTCACTGCTTTTTGTTCCATCTCGTTCAATTTTGCACGCAATACCCGCCGCTCCTCATGAAGATTTGCATTGTCCTTTTCCAAGGCTTTTAACAGACGTTCTTGCATAAGCATCTCTTGCCGGACTTCCTCTAGTTCTTCCTCCGTGACAATAACTCCTGAACGCACTGCCTGCCACGCTGCAGTGTGCTCACCCTGGATGCTCTTTGGACTTTCGTTTCTTAATGGCAGCGGTTCATCGCGACTTGTTTCTACCCTACTAATCTCCACCAGTTTCTCTGTGCTCGTCATGCTACTTACCGCATCCTCGGCCTGCCGTTTCTTTTTCACAGGCGGAGTATTCTTCACATCGCTTTCCGATTTCACAGCGACACCGCTTCCATATTCACTTCTTATAGAGCTCCCAGTGCAATACGCACTGCTCTCCCCGGCATCCACATTTCTTCGAGACTTGAGAAGGGCCAAAAGCTCCTCAGAGCTTTTCCCTTCCAGTGAGGCCGTAAATTGCTCCTTTTCCCGGCTTTCATCACGTGCCAGGTAGCGCCGGACGTCTTCTACAGGATCTTCGCCCATTGGATAAAAGGATAAGGACAATAATAATCCGACGGACAGGCCAAAAAAGCCCTGAAACCATAAAAATTATATATATGTATGTGTACAATGAGAAAAAGGAAAAAGAAAAATGGGAGAAAAAAATACACTAAGGAAGTCAACACAAGCTAAGCCAAATAAACAACAAAGTAATCCACAAAAAGGTTTCTGCATAGGTAATAGCAATACAAATTGAGATAGTTCCAGCTATTAGGATGATTCGATACAAACAGAAGAAGTGTCTCAAAGATTTCTATTCAGAATTTCCTGTAAACGAAGGTTAACACGTTCAATCACTGGAGGGCTTCTTATGTTACCACTTCCGTTAAAGCGAGTCGGCGATTCTGAAAAATGTTTTACTGCTGCTTCTTGCGTTGGCAATAATGCAGATTTTCTTTTTTCTGGCGAATTCCCTCTTGAACCCAAATCAGGTAAACGAATATCAATTTTTCGGGAACAAAAAAACAAATCGCTCTTTTCATCTGGCAAAATATGAGTCGTCGTGCCAATGGGTGGTTCTTCTGCTGAAATAAACGGAGATTTCTCTCGTGATTCCCGCCCTGTTGCATGTGTAGAAAAATGATCATCAAAATAATATTTGGAAGAGGGTATATGAGCAACAGGGGCAGGAATACTCGTGGAATGTAATGGTTCTTGTGTTGTGGTTGAAGAGGATCGGGGTCGCTCTAAACCCTTATTCTCACCAAATTCATGAACTATGTCAAGGTTCTTACTGCTGATACAAGAGACACCTGCTGCCACATTACTGCAGCGGTGTTCTCTTCGAGCCTTCGTTACAAGATTTTTATTCTGCAAAATGAACATCTGACGAAGGTTCTCGTCCGCAATCCTACCACCTGCTTCTTGTTGAGGATTGAAGTCACTTGGGAAGGAAGAAAAAACTGTATCGGATCCAAGTAAATTGATGTATTGCAAGTTTTTTGAAGCTTCTTCTTCTTGTTGCTGTAGTCCAGAAATACTCTTGCGTATTTCAATAATTTTATTGCGTGTATGCGCCCAATCTACTTTTAAGTTTTTGACGTTTTCCTCGGTGGCCAGTTTCTTCTCCTGAAGCACTGCTTTTTGGCTTGCCTTTGACTCGAGTTGAGTCTTCAGTATGTTTAAGCGCTTCCTTGCTTCATCCAGAGAGACTCTGAAGGATTGCGTTTCCATTTCAAACAACTTTTGAGTTTCTTTAATTTCATGCTCCTCTTCATAAAAGTCTTTCACTTTTTGTATTTCATTTTCAGTCTCCTGCAACTGCTTGCGTTTATTCTCACGACTGGCCTCTATTTGTCCCTGAATTTCCACTTTCTCTTCCTCCAATGCTGTAAGTGCCCGCCTTGTATGAGCAACCTCGTTCTTTGCATGGTCAAGCTCAAGAGTTTGGGACCTTAGCGTGTCAACGTTTTTTTTCTCTTCGAATTGAGCCTTCTGGGTTAATTTCGAGGCTTCTTCTAGGGCTTGCTTCAGTACAACTATTTCCATAGACAATTCCAGTATTGTCTCATTCGTTGTGGCTACACTATCCGTGAGTTTCGGAGAGTTTTCTAGTTCCATTAGGTCTTCCTGCAACTTATCCCATATATCTTTTTTCTCATTATTTGCTGCTTGAAGTTTCAATATGGCTCCTTCCATGCTATCAACCATTTGTCGAACATCTTTTAACACATCTCTCTGCTTAAAAAGCTTAGACCTGGCTGTCTGATGGGCATCTTCTAGTTGTTTTCGATTATTCAAACGAAGTTCTCCTTTCATTTTAAGTGAGTCAAGAATTGCCGTCATGCAGTTCAGCAATGGAACTACTATTCGAGTTGCTTCAAAGTAACATGGTGCCATTTTCTCCGTTAAAGATTTATGAAGTTGAGTCTTCCCAGGCATTAACGTGGTTGCATTAACAGGGTTCTCATTCGGGGGCATTTTCAGTTTCAATTTTAACTGTTTATTATGTTCCTCACTCATCTTCCAGACATTCTGAAAGTTCTTAACAGCTTCCCTCAATCCATCAAGATGATATTTGTATTTTTCATCATGATGCGTGATAAAGGCTGCAATACGGGCTAATGCTGTTCCTGTTAGTTCTTCGTTTCTTTGTGCCGTTTGAAGAGTTTGACGGGTCGATTCAATTTCATCTTGCATTCTACCAACAGTTAAAATAAAATCATCATCCTTTGCCTTCGCGGTAGCATTTTCCGGCATCAGAGGAGGGGGAACGCCGCCAATTTTCTCACTGATTAGATTCATAAGCATCGTCTCCATTCTAGCATGACCTTCATTTCGACTCTCGATAGATTCCGTTAGGTTCGATATTTGTTGTTCGTAAAATTGCAACGTTTCAACTAATTGATCAACATTACATCCAGTTTCGTTATCAAGATTCATTGCAATATTCTTCTCTAAAAGATTACATATTGCGACCGATAAAGAACCCGACTTCCTTTTCTTTATGTATATATAAAAGGGACGCAGCACATATATATATAGGTACAGGAAATGAAAGAATTGAGCATTGATTTTAGCAATGTACACGGAAATAAAAAGAAAAAGGCACACACACACACACACACGCACAAAAAAAAAAAAAAAAAAGAACACCGGGAAAGTATCAAATTTGTTGCGGTAAATCAGCTTCTATGCAATTAAAGACGTTCTGATATTTTCTTCAGAAGCTCCTCCGCAACCAGATCGGGTGCAATTTCATTGGTTCTACGAATATCTAGAGATATTTTTACCTTTTGCAAGAAATTGATGATAGAGGCACCATTTATTGAGTTCAGTTTCCAACTTAAAACAGTAGAAACGGGATATACAAGTTCCGTCACTGAAGATTTATCTATCAATCCTCCTTCAGACAAAAACACCAGCAATGACGACCTTGTTTCTGTAGGCACCGAGTCAACCAAAGTCCAAAGTCCTTTGGTTTCCGGAAGCCGAGCCAGTTTAAGGCTAAGCGATGACCACACAAGTGCAGTAAGCATGTCTGCTCGAGCCAGACCAAGAGATACTCGTTCAGCATCTCGCACAAAGAAATTAAGTAAAGAGAGTAATGCCGCCGCTGGTAAATCATCTAAACAATTCCTCTGAGAAAAATGGGCCACGAACTGAGTGGCCACAGACCTTCGTTTGCCTGTTCGGACCAAACCATCAGCTATGAAACATACCGATAGCATGTTTACGTCTGCTTCCTTTTCTATTAATGCTGACATGAATCGGTCAAATGCCTGACTGCTTGCACCAAATCGAATTGAAAATCCTACCGCAGTCATTAAGTTATTGTCTGTAGCAGGTATTTTCTCCACATGCTTTAGGCAGTATCGCCACAGGCTTACTCCAAGGGGTGTTAACTTTTTTGAAGAATTACCTTCACCTTGGGCAAAACGTTGAACAGCATGAGCAATAATAAGAAAGCAAATGATATTGCTGTATTGGGGAATGACGGAGGCCATGGCTCCCGCTCTTAGTAATGCATCCGTCCGAGAAAGTGAGAAACTTATCGCATTTTCCGAAAAAAGTGAAGTGACAATCTTCAGAAATCCTGAAAGCTCTTCAGAAATAAAAGTCTTCTCCACTCCTTTCGCAAAAGGGGTCTCGGCATTGTTATGAATGCTGAAACTGGCGGCAGCTGAAGCAACAAAAAGAGAGTATCCCATAGTCTTATGCTCATTTTCTCTCTCAATCATAGAGGAAACCAATTTTTGTGCCATTTGCATTAACGGTTTCCAGACAACCTCTGATGATAAAGTCCATAAAGCATGGACAAAAACTAAACTTGCTTTCCAATCTTCTTCTGACCATTCGGCTTTTTTCACCACCTTCAAGCACCACGATTCCACTCGGTCTAGAATTCGTTCAAGCAACGACCTATCATCTATACCAAGTGCACATAAGGCCAGAAACAGACGAGTTACCAAATGCGGGGAAAGCACGTCAATGGCTTTTTCCTGTTGAAATATACCAAGAAGAACCGGATGGAAGGCAATATTCAAGGAATCTAGCTCATGCGCCGCAATAAAATAGATGGCCACATCTTTTGCATCAGCCATTGCCATTCCTCCCTCAAGGAGCCGACAGCCAACCCATAAGAGTGAATCTACTAGAGCTTCACAAGATACTCCCGCCTTTACTCCATTAAGGATTAAAGAAAGCATTGATCCAACGGGGAGCCCTGTTTTTACCCGAGAAAAAATGGAATTCAACGATAACTGATAAAACTTTTCATTTTTAAAAGATAGTTGGTGCTTCGCGAGTGACTTGATGATTGATACACAATGTGTTTCTGTGGCACTGCTCATGCCTTTTCGGGTGCTTAAATTCTCAAGTAGTTTGGGTACGTCAGTCTTACAGTCTTTATCCTCGCCAGCAAGTTTTAAAGAAGTTTCACAAATGTATAGAGTGATAACATCAGAGCTCCAATCATCCATTGATGTGTTTTTTGTATTCATGTGGCAATTTGCATCCTCGTTAAGTTTTTTTTTATGTAACAATTTTTTTTTAATACCAAGCTCTTGACATCTATCGTGGATTGCACGCGTAATTGGCTGATCACAAAGGTGCAGCTTAATTATTAAATTTACAATACGAGAAAATTCATTTCTTGATACAATGCGAATAGCCCCTGGTAGTTTCATTATACATCCCTTTATATAATTTTTTTTGAGGCTCTCCGAAATATTGCCATATACCATGGCTTCTAGCACCACAATTATCTCACGGACGGACGCTTTTTCAAATCCACTTAGAGGTAGAGAAGAAAATACAGATAGGCTTAGTCGAGTCTTAAGAATGTCCAAAAGTCCCGTACTTTGTTCAAATAGAAAGTAATTCACTAATGGTGGTTGTTTTTCTCCTTCAGAAAGCACGTTTTTTTCCCGTTCACAGAACCACATACCTTTTTCTCCATAAAGCAGTCTGCAAATAAGAAGATTATACAAAATCTGTGCATTTTTTAACACTTTTGTTGCATTAGACCATGTAAGCATCTCCAAAATAACACAAGATACCGGACGGCTTTGTAATTCCTCACGGGCAACATGTTGAATCAAAGAAACTAGGACTAAATTAAGCATATCCAACAATCGTTTCAAAGATCCCTGAGATCTCTCCTTCATTTCACCGTGATCAGTCGTAACGTCCATTATCAGCCCAGTTTCTTGGGAAGAAAGAATGGAGTTCCCCAAACCAGAGCATTCAAGCAGTGGACACAAACCGAAAAGCAATAATAATAAATCCATAGGGCCACCATCTTTGATTTCTTCCATTTTAATCCCTCGCATCAGTAGCATATAGGAGGTCTTCAAATATGCCGTTCTCAAAGACAAAATGGGCGAACAAAAAGCAGATAAAGCCCACAAAAGATAAATAAGTTCGGATTGACTTAGCAGCATACAATCAATTGAGTCCACCCTTACAACCAAACTTTCCAGCAGAGAATGCTGAACCTCAATAGGAATCCCTCTATTTTCTTTTGAAGTAAGGAGCCTCCCAATAGTGTACGATAATGTTGGTAGCAACTCTGTTTGACATTGCCTCACCAAAGTTTGAATGGATTCTAGGGCATGAGGAATAAAACTGGGTGATAAGCGGGAACCAACATTTGTAATACAACGAAGTGTTTGTAAGCACTCATGATCCCTCAATTTTTTTGAAAAGTTCAATTGAGCCAATTGATCCTGTATCCTTACGCATTCAACGCTTCCACAGACACTTTTTTCAACAAGCAATGCAAAAATTATATTAACGGTTCGACAAGAAAGCTCAGGTAAATGGGCGAAACAGACCTTTTTCAGCCGCAACC
>NW_001849412.1:20135-26889 GCF_000209065.1 Trypanosoma cruzi
GCGGCCGTTTGTTCTGCTGCTTTCTGTTTTTTCCATATGCTGCGAACCAAAAAGGCGAGTCTTATTGCCATGATAAATGGAGCCATTGCAGGTTTGGCTGGTATTACTCCTACTTCTGGCTATATTACTGTACCCAGCTCTATTGTATGTGCTTTTATTATTGCAGTTTTTGCAACCGTATCTGTTTATTTGATCAAACACAAATTACGCATTGATGATGCGCTTGATGTTTCCAGCATCCATGGGGTACCCGGATTGGTTGGGGCCGTTTTTATTGGGTTTTCCGGATCTTCAGCCGTCGGTGGTGCGGATGGGTTGCTTTACGGAGGAGGTATAAGACTACTTGGATTACAATGCCTGGGTTGTATTGTGGCTGCTACATGGGCAGGATTTTGGACATTTGTTATATTACTTATCATTGGGCGATTTTATCGACTACGAGTAACAGACGAACAGGAACACCACGGGCTAGATCACGGACAGCATAGCGAAGTTGCATGGATTTTACAGGGGTCAAATGTTGGAGGAGACGCTTTACCAATAAAGAACCGAAAACATGTAAAACAGGTTCGAAACAGCAGCCTGTTTATTGGAGAAACTGGCACATACATTGTAGAAAAAGAAAGGGGTGACTCTATCTTGGTAGTTGAGAGAGTGAATAATGACGAAGTTGACATTGATGACGACCCTCGCGAAGAGGGTTTTAATACAATGACTTTGGCAGTGAATGCTGATGCAAGGAATGAGATTGCTACCGATATTGACGAACGGCTAATCAATTGCAGCTGAAAGCCGAGTAAATTTTTGTGGGAAGTAAACAAAAACGAATTGTTTTTATTTTATCTCTTTTGCTTTTTAGGAGCTTGTGAAAAGAATGATCACGGGAGAGCTGGCTAACTTAATTAATGAATGTACATCCTGATAAATGAATGCATTCTTTATGATACTCTCTACCGTATGAATCTTTTTGGGAAGAACGCGACTTTGTAGGGGCAGGGAGCCGATAGAGGCCGGATGAGTTTTTAATTTTATTTTGCCATCCCACCCACCCCCTTTTGATTCCCACCACGCGGCGGTGTCTTGTGGTTGGAGGACCCCAAAGTCTGCCACTTCGTAAGTAATAATATTCAAATCCTAAGTGAGGACAAAGGACCATGCTAGTGGTCCACAGAATTCTATATATACTGAATGAAAAGAAAACATTGAAGCAATTAACTAACGAACCTTTTTCCCTAACTTGTTTGGTTTCCATAGATATAACTTCAGGATCCGGCCAGCTGCCCGGAAGATTATTCTTGTTTTTTTTTTAGTGTTTCACTTTAGTGAGGCAATATTTATGATATCAAAACTGTTTTTGTTTGTTGCTGCAGCAGTATTACCATTTTTTTTTTTAAATGCTTTTATTAGAATCGCGTGTGCTAATATTCCACTTTTTTTTTAGCTTTAATTTTTTTACTGAACGAGCTATGAGAGATATTTTTTGCTTATTTTCTACTTTTTTTTTCTATTATGGGAAGGAATTAAATTAGCAGATTATAGTAGTGTTTGTCGGAGCAATATGAGCTGTTGGCTTATTGATTGGTGTTATTTTTTTATTATTTATTTATTTTTTTTTGAAACATTGAAAGGAAATCTGTATCATATGCCTTGTTATTTTTCTTACTACTCTCCTTTTTTTTTTTTTTTTTATTTGCTAACGGAAAGCTAGAAGGAAGAAAAAATTGAAAATAATTGTTCTGGGTCAGATAATTTATCGAAAATAAACAGGCACTAATTCTTAATGCATGGAACTTCGGCGGCAGTACAGCCCTCAGGAAGAGGGGAGCTGTTATTGTGGATTAATAGCGTTTGCACTGCCCAATACCCAAGTGTTGAATCATTGCGTGATGGTGTTGCATATTGCACCATAGTTGATGCTGTAACTAGTCGTGTGGCGGAGAACTGCACTGCGCTTGGGCTACCGGAGGCAAAAATTGCCCAATCACGAGCAAAACGTGCATCTCTGCTTCTCAGTCGTGTTGAATGGGGAGTTACAACGGTTACTTGCATCAATCAAGACCCCTCTTCAGATACTTTGCAGGAGCGTGGACACTGTGAAAAAAACATGCAAACACTACAATTTATGCTTCGGGGCTGCGTACCACAAGAATTTTCTTTAGAAGTTGATGTAACGCGTTTGGCGGCAGGAAAGCTTCAAGAGCATATCATGCTCCTGAAATGGATGTATCAGTTTTTGAAGAAGATGCTGAACACGTACTCCAGGTCGGCACTTGAGCGACGCGCCAATACTTCTGAAGGTGCTGGGCACGTGGAAGGTGTGAGGCCGACAAGAGCTATGAAGTTGCAACAAAAAATGGTTCGAGAGAAGTATATGGAGCTCGATTTTGCTGGACCTGTCCCTAACAACGAAACAAAGAATAACGAAGTAGAGACCAGCATGCGAGAGGATCCTACGTTCGTCAAAGACATAAAAAATAAAAATAAAAGCCAGGCTATAAGAATGGGTTCTTTTCCTACGATTGTATCTGGGGCAGTTGATTTTTCGGAAGATGAAGGCGAAGTGTTACCGAAATTTCATGTGGAGCATCTAGATGAAACAAGCAAGGAAAATCGGCATGTATGCAACCGCAATTCCCAACTTAATATCGATTCTAATGGCTCTCATTTTTTTTTAAATCTGGATATAGAATCTTTGTTTTTGTTACCTCAAGAGTGCCTTGCTGTAATGGAGGATATGAGACGGGAGGTCGAGTCTTATGAGGCGATTACTCTTGCCGCGTATAGACATCATCAGCATTGCCTAACAGGGTCTAAGGATGAGCAAGAAAGCTATTTTACCGGAGGGTGTTCTATTAATGAAGAATTACTATTGAAGAAGGCTCCGATCATATCATTAGAACAGCTTGGTCTTTTGCTGGAGGAGCGAGACAAATTGTGGCAAACTCTAGAGGTGCTTCAGAATGTCCTTTTACGGAATCTAACAGGGTTAATAGATGGAATTGGAAGTACTAACTCTGCTTCACCGCTTATTAAAAAAATACTGTTGGCACTTTCTCCATTATAGATGAGAATAATTATATTGACCAAGTATCATCTGCTATTTATATACATGTATTTTTTTAAAATAAATAAGTGGGATAAAGTATGGCAATTCTATATGCTTTTCAAATTGTATTATTATTATTATTATTATTATTATTATTATTATTATTATTATTATTATTATTAATTTTGGCGACAAGTATGAATGAAAACCTTTTTATCTTTTTTTTTTTTTTTCGTTCAACCGGTGAGATTGAGGGTTTTGTTTTTGTGTTTTTAGAGCTTGGGATGTCACAGCGGGGTATATATGTGCGAATATTTTTTACATTGGTGTTACTGTTTTGCTCATGGGGGATGCTATTACAGATGGCAATGGTTATACGTGGGGTTACTGTTAACATACGCATTGCAAGGGAATTTTCCTCAGTGGCATTGGGTATCGCAGCTCACGCCGTTCTTCTTCTATCTGAAAATTCGCGATGGATTGGAGCTTCAGGTGAAATGCAGAGGAAAAATCATTGGAAATTTTTTCTTATACCGTTTACAGTTATTCTGGCGCTTCACTTTTTGGTCCACCTAATGATTTCCGCCCACCACCGTCAGACGCAAGAAATCATGTTGCTGCTTTCACGTTTTTTGGCTGATTTCATCATGTTTTTTTGTGGCTGCGCAGTTTTATTGGGGCTGAATTGTCGAGGTTTTCCGTATTTTTGGAGTTCAAAAGTTCATAAAAAAAATGTTGAGTCTATTCTTTGTGGCTTGCCGTTTTGGCGGATGCGCATTGCTATGACATGTGGGTGCTTGATGATTATGTTTTTTTTGCTAATTGCTCCCTCGTTTTTTAAAGGCGACGCAAAGCGCTTCCTGGAAGTTGGTATGCTGGGGGACCGTGTAGACTTTTGTGGACTTGAAGGTCTGCAGTTGTCGAGTACTGCCGCCACAGGATGGGTTCTTCCAGAATACTTTCATCGAAGGCTGCTTAATGCTTTTACTGGCAGTGATCAATGTGGGAATAACAGGATCTCCTTTCTTGGCGAAGAAGAGGGGGTCTTGATTGTATCTCCTATATGTCCAGATGGAAATGAGCAACCGACTGTGTACATTGAACGTCCGGAGCGAAGTGAATTGAATGGAGGGACAGAAGTTCTCCCCAAGGTGCTTAAGATGAGCCAACTATGGCATCAAACTCTAGAGAAGCGTTATGGTAAGAACAAGACAGTTCACGAATCTATGGGTGTTCTAGTTAAACGTGACTCAAAGGGAGTGATTAAATCTGTGGAAGTTATTCCTTCTTCTCTCATTCCGGTCCTACGGAAGCCTCGGAGTGATCGTGAAAGAATTGCACGTGAAGGTTGGTTGTCGAAAAAAGTTTGGGTTGTTCCATTGGGGGAGAGTGGAGCCTACAGTATTTATTGCCCTTCTTCAGACTATGAGGAATATCATATATTTCCGCCCATCCGACATTCCAAGAGAGTTGAACATAATTTGACGAGAAGGGAGGTAAAGAACGGAGTTATTCCCCCAGCCAGCGTTCTTGTTTTGGTGTTGGATGCCGTGAGCCGTCAGGAGGTACGGCGCTCTCTACCAAAATTCAGCAATTGGCTCCGTAACTTCCGGAACAATGAGTCAAAAAAACACGTCTTTGTGGAGGCGCAGGGCGCCACAACACTGGCTCACAGCACGGTCGGAAACCTTGTGCCACTTTTTACAGGCAATATTGCAGGCATGATGAAGCACAGAAATCATGAGATTATGGAATCAAATCTCTTTCGGTTAGCAAAAAAAAAGTATGGCAGTCGGCTTGTTACTTCCTATACGATAGGAGACTGTCTTGATGTGATGTTTTCGCTATTTGGTGAGGAAACAAACAGTGCTGGGTTTGGAGAGCCGTATGGTAATGATTTAGACTATCACACATTTGGGCCTTTTTGTCACATCCAATATTCGGCGCTTGAGGGAAATTTTCAAGGGGCCAACAGTATCTTGAGACGATGTATAGGTCAGCAATATGTGCATGAGTATGTGTTAAATTATACGATATCTCTTTTGGGACGACCGTTAAGAAGACGACGACGAGAAAAACGACATCCAAAAGGTAATCTGTCGCAAAATGCTTCTTTAGCCCTGCAGGATGATGCATTCCACTTTTTTCATGTACTGCACCTTGTTGAAGGTCACGAGGGTTCCCATGGTGTGATTTACCTCGTTGATAATGCACTTACCGCTTTTCTTGAAGAGCTTCGGGTGGGCCTAGGCTTTTTTGACGATCCTTCCAATGTGCTTTTGATGCTTTCTGACCACGGAAATCATATGGGTCCTTACTATGAATTAACCGCACCCGGGAAGTTGGAACGGGCTCTGCCGTTCGTGGGAATGATTTTTCATCGTGAGTTGTTGGCCGGCATTGATCAAATGAAGGGATACAAGGCGGGATTATCACTTAAGAACTTGATGAAGCGAACGCGCCGCATCTCGACCACATTGGATCTCTACATGACTCTTTGTGACTTGTTGGATGTGGAGGGGAAAGACCCCAAAAAGGATTTGGGTTTGGATGCTTTGCCGTTATCTTTTTTTGATGCACCTGAAATCCCTTCTAGTTTTGAGAGATGTCGCGATATTGGGGCCCTAGATGACAAGAATTCTGGATGCTACCTTATGTGGTGCGAAAGGAAAACTAAATAAATAATGAATTAATTACAGTTTGATTTTTTAATTATTTTTTTGTAGGAGCTTGTGAGGAGAGTGATCGCGGGAGAGCTGGCTGCCTTAATTAATTTATATATGCTGATACAACGAATGCACTTCTTTATGACGCTTTTCTATCTTATGATTTTTTGGGAAGAACACGACTTTGTAGGGGATCAGGGAATTGATAGCGGCTGGTTAATTTTCATTTTATTTTGCCACCCACACTCCTTTGATTCTCCTCTTGCAGCGGGGTCTTGTGTCTGGAGGATCCCAAAGTCTGCCACTTCGTAAGTAATAAATATATATGTATCGAACCCGAATAGGGTGAGCGGGCCACAACTGTGGCTAATGGACGATGCATACACATATATACACTTACTTGTTGTTAAACTTTGAGGATATGATGGATCCATTCTTATTCCGTTGATCCCTTTCTCATTCTTATCTGTTTTTTTTCTATGATTGAGAAACTCAGGATTCGGCCAGCCGCCCGGAAATTTTTTCTGCTTTCTTTCTTTTGTGGTGTGTGTTTGTGTTGGTGTGGTGTTGCGAATAAGTAGTGTGACTGGTTGCGCGTGTCGGGGCATGGTGTTTTTTTTCCGGAAACGACGCACTGCCTCGTCAAAATGTGTGTGCTACTGCTCCTTCTTTTCTGGCTTTCTTTTTTGTGAGGGTGCGTAGATAGTGTGCAAAGTGCATATTTATGTGTTCTGGGGGAGGCGGTAAAAAGGGCCCTGGGCCCGCGGCATGCATTTGTTTGTTGGTAGCATTGCTGCTGGTGACGGCCGTGTGCGTGCGTGGTGGGGGGCCCGGTGGAGGTGTGGGCGAGGATGAGGGAGAGGGTGGCGGTGCGTGGCGCAGCACCGATGCCTTGCACCCCATTGAGGCCGAAATGCGGCCCTACGTGCGCGAGATGATAGGGCACGCCTTTAACTCCTACATTAAGTATGCCTTCCCGAAGGACGAGTTACGCCCGGTGAACGGGGCAGGGAAGAACACCATGGGCGGCTACGGGTGGACG
>NW_001849412.1:26989-30128 GCF_000209065.1 Trypanosoma cruzi
CACGATGAACGAGGAGAGCTGCGCGGCCTTTTTGATGGCAATCGATGTAGCGCCATTGACCCGACTGCAGTACGCCAGGATGCTGCGGTCCATGTTGGAAATGAATCGAACCCCGCTGGACATGGTGATTCTGGGGTTACAAAAAATTGCGGCGTGATAAGAGGCGAAGCAGGCGCGCCCCTTGACAAAGGAAGGGATGGATCAATATATCCGCAGCCGGACCGATTGGAAGCAACGTGCTGTCGTACGACTTGCGTGGATAACGGCGAGCTGTTGGTCCGAGATTGCGGCCTTAACTCCCAAAAATTTCACGCTGGAGCCGGACGGGACCTTCATTTTGGATTGGCCCGTGGCGCCGAGGACGGCGAGGGCGGATCCCCACCGCGCCTTTCGGTTCGTCAGGATACGAGGGCAGGACGTGTTCGACATTATAAAGTTATGCAGGACACTTCAAGAAAACGAAAAGCTCACGAATATTACGACTGCCAAAGTCGAATGAGCTCTGGCTCCTTGGAATGCCACGGCGCATTCCATAGAACGCGGTGCGTTGAGGCACGCTGCTCCAATCGTGGAGACACACGATTTTGACCCACACGTGATCTCGCCGTTGGCGGTGCACGTCGACCCGTTCGACCTTCCCCAGAGCACAGTTCGATATTTGGGGAGGTACACCACAATGCTGACCCAGGTGTCGGCGCTGATCGCATTGATGTGGAGGGAGAAACTGCGGAAGGGTAGGAGCCCTGGCTGAGAGCAGAGGAGCGTTTTTCCATGATTTTTAGTATTGTGCCGCTGCCATTACGAGACGCGCGACAAGGAAGCGTCTGGCCATTCCACAAGAGGAACGAGTCATCCCGCTACAGCAACCAGTTAATGTGCCCGTATTGAATCTGGAGTGGATCCAAAGCGGGTTCAACCGGCTACCTTGGAGAGACTCATGCAAGTATGTGGGCGCGTCGGGCGGTCCCCTTTACCTTTATCCTCCTCCGGTAGCGCGCGAAGGCTCACGGAGGGTTCCAGTCGCTGACGCGCGATTAATGAAGGAAGCGGGAATAATAGTGGACGCATCGTTCACAATAACAAGCGGCGGATGGATAATGCCTTTCTCGGTTGTGGAGGAGAAATCACCGGTTTGCGACGACGATGGATCGCGTGGCCACGCGACGAGAAGAGAGACGACCCTTACGAGGCGAATGTTCCTCTTTTACACATTTCCCATTAATTGTCACCTGTGATGGCTGAGGCCGCTTTCTGCGTGGAATTAAAGGCATCCTTTTTTCAATTCTTTGTTGCTGCGGGGGCTCGGCATCTCTTTCGATGCCGCGTGAAGGACGGCACGCTGGTGGAGCCCACACGGCTCCCAATGGGACACAAGGCCGGCCCAGAAATTCTCCAGGTTATTATTACTTCGGCAATTGCGGGGTGACGACGGTGGTTCACTCTCTCTGGGCTGCACCTCCATTGGTTCGTATCGACGTATGGATTGATGATATACGCATTGCAGGGGTCGATAAGCGATGTGACATTGTGGGAAGCCCAGGTGCTTTGTAATGCGGATGGCCGTCACGCTACGATGGAGGAACGCGAATCGGGCGCCACGCAGTACATCTTTCTGTGGGTGCGGTTTAATCATACTCACGCCGGGCGGTGTCCCTGAGTGACAAGTTTGTCCGGTGTTTATGCGCCATGCCGTCGCTGAAGTATTTAACCATCGCGGAAATGGAGGTTGTGGCGTCACGCTTTTTGTACGCGTCTGCCATTTTTGTTTAGGCGTTTATTTGACTGCTACTTTTTCATCAAGGCAGTGCGACGACGGTTATCGGCACTTAACCGGGGGATTGTGCTGGAGACATCCCCGGCGAACTTTCAGCTGTCAGCGGTTGGTTTGGGCGAGAGATTACGACACAGCATCGAGAATATAATCGTAAGCGAATCATCGAGCCCACGGAAAAGGCAGTGGGCTGCCATCATCACAAATGCATTGTTTTGTGGATGGGGAGCCGTTATTATTCCAGACTCCGGCGACGTTATAATTGCCGGAGGGAAATGGGGGAAGCCTTTTCTTATCATGCAGGCGGAGGCATGCGCGGTACGCTTGGCCTTATCGGCCTTTTTCCGCCATCTTGCCATCCACCATGGACGTTTGGGTGGACAACACTTCGCTGCAAGCAGCGGCGAATAAAGGCAGCTCAAAATCACACGCCATGACGTGGGAGCTGCAACGGATATATGAGTTTGTTGGCTCTCGCGGAATACACGCATCCTTTGCCTACGTGCGGTCTGCGGAAAACCCCGCAGACGGCATATCACGCGGTCGTGTTTTTACACTTCAGGACTTGGCGAAGGGGAGCGGCGGGGTCTTGTGTCTGGAGGATCCCAAAGTCTGCCACTTCGTAAGTAATAAATAAGTAATAAATATATATGTATCGCATCCGAATAGGGTGAGCGGGCCACAACTGTGGCTAATGGACGATGCATACACATATATACACTTACTTGTTGTTAAACTTTGAGGATATGATGGATCCATTCTTATTCCGTTGATCCCTTTCTCATTCTTATCTGTTTTTTTTCTATGATTGAGAAACTCAGGATTCGGCCAGCCGCCCGGAAATTTTTTCTGCTTTCTTTCTTTTGTGGTGTGTGTTTGTGTTGGTGTGGTGTTGCGAATAAGTAGTGTGACTGGTTGCGCGTGTCGGGGCATGGTGTTTTTTTTTCCGGAAACGACGCACTGCCTCGTCAAAATGTGTGTGCTACTGCTCCTTCTTTTCTGGCTTTCTTTTTTGTGAGGGTGCGTAGATAGTGTGCAAAGTGCGTATTTATGTGTTCTGGGGGAGGCGGTAAAAAGGGCCCTGGGCCCGCGGCATGCATTTGTTTGTTGGTAGCATTGCTGCTGGTGACGGCCGTGTGCGTGCGTGGTGGGGGGCCCGGTGGAGGTGTGGGCGAGGATGAGGGAGAGGGTGGCGGTGCGTGGCGCAGCACCGATGCCTTGCACCCCATTGAGGCCGAAATGCGGCCCTACGTGCGCGAGATGATAGGGCACGCCTTTAACTCCTACATTAAGTATGCCTTCCCGAAGGACGAGTTACGCCCGGTGAACGGGGCAGGGAAGAACACCATGGGCGGCTACGGGTGGACG
>NW_001849412.1:30228-33738 GCF_000209065.1 Trypanosoma cruzi
AAGAGGCGAAGCAGGCGCGCCCCTTGACAAAGGAAGGGATGGATCAATATATCCGCAGCCGGACCGATTGGAAGCAACGTGCTGTCGTACGACTTGCGTGGATAACGGCGAGCTGTTGGTCCGAGATTGCGGCCTTAACTCCCAAAAATTTCACGCTGGAGCCGGACGGGACCTTCATTTTGGATTGGCCCGTGGCGCCGAGGACGGCGAGGGCGGATCCCCACCGCGCCTTTCGGTTCGTGAGGATACGAGGGCAGGACGTGTTCGACATTATAAAGTTATGCAGGACACTTCAAGAAAACGAAAAGCTCACGAATATTACGACTGCCAAAGTCGAATGAGCTCTGGCTCCTTGGAATGCCACGGCGCATTCCATAGAACGCGGTGCGTTGAGGCACGCTGCTCCAATCGTGGAGACACACGATTTTGACCCACACGTGATCTCGCCGTTGGCGGTGCACGTCGACCCGTTCGACCTTCCCCAGAGCACAGTTCGATATTTGGGGAGGTACACCACAATGCTGACCCAGGTGTTGCCGCTGGTCGCATTGATGTGAAGGGAGAAGCTGCGGAAGGGCAGGAGCCCTGGCTGAGAGCGGAGAAGCGTTTTTCCATGATTTTTAGTATTGCGCCGCTGCCATTACAAGACGCACGACAAGGAAGCGTCTGGCCATTCCACGAGAGGAACGAACCATCCCGCTACAGCAACAAGTCAATGTGCCCGTATTGAATCTGGAGTGGATCCAGAGCCGGTTCAACCGGCTACCTTGGAGAGACTCATGCAAGTATGTGGGCACGTCGGGCGGTCCCCTTTACCTTTATCCTCCTCCGGTAACGCGCGAAGGCTCACGGAGGGTTCCAGTCGCTGACGCGCGATTAATGAAGGAAGCGGGAATAATCGTGGACGCTTCTTCCACAGTAACAAGCGGCGGATGGGTAAAGCCTTTTCTGTGGTGGAGGAGAAAACCACCGGTTTGCGACGACGATGGATCGCGTGGCCACGCGACGAGAAGAGAGACGACCCTTACGAGGCGAATGTTCCTCTTTTACACATTTCCCATTAATTGTCACCTGTGATGGCTGAGGCCGCTTTCTGCGTGGAATTAAAGGCATCCTTTTTCCGGTCTTTGTTGCTGCGGGGGCTCGGCATCTCTTTCGATGCCGCGTGGAGGACGGCACGCTGGTGGAGCCCACACGGCACTCAGTGGGATAAAAGGCCGGCCCAGAAATTCTCCAGATTATTATTACTTCGGCAATTGCGGGGGTGACGACGGTGGCTCACCGCCTCCGGGCTGCACCTCCATTGTTGCGTATCGACGTATGGATTGATGATGTACGCATTGCAGGGGTCGATAAGCGATGTGACATTGTGGGAAGCCCAGGTGCTTTGTGATGCGGATGGCCGTCACGCTACGATATGGGAGGATCGCGAATCGGGCGCCACGCGGTACATCTTTCTGTGGGTGCGGTTTGATCACACTCACCGGGCGGTGTCCCTGAGTGAGAAGTTTGTCCGGTGTGTATGCGCCATGCCGTCGCTGAAGTATTTAACCATCGCGGAAATGGAGGTTGTGGCGTCACGCTTTTTGTACGCGTCTGCCATTTTTGTTCAGGCGTTTATTTGACTGCTACTTTTTCATCAAGGCAGTGCGACGACGATTATCGGCACTTTACCGGGGGATTGTGCTGGAGACATCCCCGGCAGACCTTCCACCAGCAGCGGTTGGTTTGGGCGAGAGATTACGACACAGCATCGAGAATATAATCGTAAGCGAATCATCGAGCCCACGGAAAAGGCAGTGGCCGCCATCATCACAAATGCATTGTTTTGTGGATGGGGAGCCGTTATCATTCCATACTCCGGCGACATTAAACTTGCCGGAGGGAAATGGGGGAAGCCTTTTCTTATCATGCAGGCGGAGGCATGCGCGGTACGCTTGGCCTTATCGGCCTTTCCGCCATCTTGCCGTCCACCATGGACGTTTGGGTGGACAACACTTCGCTGCAAGGAGCGGCGAATAAAGGCAGCTCACAATCACACGCCATGACGTGGGAGCTGCAACGGATATATGAGTTTTTGGACTCTCGCGGAATACAGGTATCCTTTGCCTACGTGCGGTCTGCGGAAAACCCCGCAGACGGCATGTCACGCGGTCGTGTTTTTACACTTCAGGACTTGGCGAAGGGGAGCGGCGGGGTCTTGTGTCTGGAGGATCCCAAAGTCTGCCACTTCGTAAGTAATAAATAAGTAATAAATATATATGTATCGCATCCGAATAGGGTGAGCGGGCCACAACTGTGGCTAATGGACGATGTATATACACATATATACACTTACTTGTTGCTAAACTTTGAGAATATGATGGATCCATTCTTATTCCGTTGATCCCTTTCTCATTCTTATCTGTTTTTTTTTCTATGATTGAGAAACTCAGGATTCGGCCAGCCGCCCGGAAATTTTTTCTGCTTTCTTTCTTTTGTGGTGTGTGTTGGTGTGGTGTTGCGAATAAGTAGTGTGACTGGTTGCGCGTGTCGGGGCATGGTGTTTTTTTTTCCGGAAACGACGCACTGCCTCGTCAAAATGTGTGTGCTACTGCTCCTTCTTTTCTGGCTTTCTTTTTTGTGAGGGTGCGTAGATAGTGTGCAAAGTGCATATTTATGTGTTCTGGGGGAGGCGGTAAAAAGGGCCCTGGGCCCGCGGCATGCATTTGTTTGTTGGTAGCATTGCTGCTGGTGACGGCCGTGTGCGTGCGTGGTGGGGGGCCCGGTGGAGGTGTGGGCGAGGATGAGGGAGAGGGTGGCGGTGCGTGGCGCAGCACCGATGCCTTGCACCCCATTGAGGCCGAAATGCGGCCCTACGTGCGCGAGATGATAGGGCACGCCTTTAACTCCTACATTAAGTATGCCTTCCCGAAGGACGAGTTACGCCCGGTGAACGGGGCAGGGAAGAACACCATGGGCGGCTACGGGTGGACGCTGATCGATGCGCTCGACACGCTGGCGGTCGCTGGGTTCCACACGGAATTTCGTCGCTACGCGAGGTGGGTGGAGGAGAATGTGAGCTTTGACATTGACATCACTGTGTCTGTGTTTGAGACGACGATTCGGGCACTTGGCGGACTTCTTGCGGCGCATTTTATGTATGAGGAAGGCGTGGTGGAGATCGTCGCCTCGGAGCACAACTACACGGGTGGGCTCATGCGTCTTGCTGTGGACCTGGGCAACCGGCTTCTCCCTTGCTTTAACACCAGCACCGGCATACCGTACATAGCAGTTAACCTCCGGCACGGTCTGGATCCGACGGAGACAACGACCACCAGCACTGCTGATGGTGGCACCTTTTTGGTGGAGATGACCGCTTTGTCGGGCCTCACTGGCGACGACAGGTATGAGCGAGCCGCCCGGCGTGCCTCCGAGGCATTGTTTGCCGCACGAAGCCCTCAGACTGGGTTGATGGGGAACCACATTGACATCATGACCGGCCGTTGGATTTCATTTGAGTCCTGTGTT
>NW_001849412.1:33838-38792 GCF_000209065.1 Trypanosoma cruzi
GATGTTTTTTGATAGGACAGGGATATATATATATTTATTTATATTTTGTTTTATGGTGTTTTTTGTGGAGGTCCACGACGGAATGAATTAAAGGAGCGATAACGGCATATATTTAGTTATTATTATTATTATTTTCGCTTCTTTTGGTTGGGAGTTGTGGCGGGAGGAGTCCAAATTCTTTTACTGCGTCAGTCATGAATATAAATATATTTATATTTATATTCATTTATTTGTTTTTGATTCAAATAGAATGAGCAACACGTCACGATCGTGGGGAGGCAGGGAAAATCAGAAATACGCACATAAGTGCGTGTGTGTGTACATGTAAATAAAGGAATGTATATATATATATTTGGAGCGGAAAGAAATGTGGCTGTGGTTAAAACATTGCTTCTCCATCTAACCCACCACCACCACCACTACCAATAGTAGCGGCAGTGGCAACCCCCTTCTATTGTTTTGTTTTGTTTTTTATGATTATTAAAGGCCGCTTTTTTTCTTTTTTTTTGGTTTTTACGGTGGTTGTTGGTCGCGTGCGGTTTATTGAATGAATGAATGAATGAATTATTAGTTTTTGTTTTTGGTTTTGGTGTTTGCTTTTTTAATTTGTTGCTTTGTGAATATATAATATATAATATATAATATATATATTTGGGTTTATAAAAATTTTTTTTTTGCTTTTTCCTTTTTTTTTTGCATTTTATCAGTGTGTGTTTGCGTGTCTTTGTCATTCTTCCCCCCCCCCCACCTTTTTTTTTTTTTTTTTTTGGGAAGAGGGTGTTGGTATTTTCTTTGTGTGTGTGTGTGTGTGTAACTCCGAGCGACATTAGCATACAATACATACAATAGGCGTATGTATATATATATATATATACATTCTTGTATGTATCTGTATAGTTTTATATATAAGGCATAATTGATGTTGTCACATGCCTCGAATGATCCTCTTACAGGGGCTTTGGATACCCTCGCCGTGCTGCATCAAGTAATGAGATTTGTACCGTATAATCGCCGGACTCTCTGTACAATGCGATGTATATCAAAGCCATATCGTCGTGCTGTGCAGCACCCAAATGGACCATGGGCGGGTCGTGAGGAAATCATAATGTCAAAATACGGCCACTGTATTATATTTAACGCCAAAGATGATGAAGAGGGACGCTCCAGTTTCCGACTGTCTTCTGTTTCTCCAATGGGCCGCAAGTTTACTACGCTTGGCGTGAAGATGTTGAGCCGTTACCACAAGCGCGTAGCAGATGGCCTAACACGACTTGCGCTGCATCATTCTCACATTGATCTTGAGTGCTTCGAGGCTCTTGCTCCTCTTACAAACCTCCGGGAACTGGAGTTAGCGTCATGCCGGCAAATCACGTCTATTGCGGAGGCCAGTCATGTGGCGAATTTGGAGTCGCTTGAGGTCAACCTCTGCCCGCTGGAACCGGACGGCGCTGTGGGCCTGCTGCTCCCGAAGCTCAAGCGACTCAAGTTACATGCCTGCTATCGACTGAGTAATTTGAACGGCATCGCACCCGAGACCGCCGCCGCGTTGGAAGAAGTGTACATTGAGAACTGCAACATTTACGATGGCACCGCCAACGAGTTCTTTATGAATTTCACAACAAATTTGCGCGTGCTTCATCTGCCCGGGGCTCACATTGACACAGCACTCACATTTATTCCCGAGGACGTGCGGAGAAAGTCGCTGACATCTTTGAACCTTCAAGAAACGTCCTTGCGGTTTGAAACCTTGTGTGAATTGGCTCCCTCCATGCAAGATCGTCTGGAGTTTCTTTCATTGGATTCCTGTACCGAATTGGAGAGTTTTGAGCCTCTCGGTAGACTTCAGGAGCTCCGCTTTCTTGATGTCGCAGAGTCTCTTCACGGCGAGGGCCTTCACTTTCTGACGTGCTGCACCAAACTGGAACTCGTTCGCATGGCGAATTCTCAAATAGAAAACATTATGTTTGTATCCTCATTGCAATCATTAAGGGTGCTCGATGCGCCCAACTCGAGTCTCGGTGACCCTTCCCTGATGTTCCTTGAGAATTTGCCCATGCTGGAGGTGGTAGTATTGACAAAGTGCCTTCTCATCACAAATATTAATGTCTTGTGTACATGCAGACGAATTAGACGTATTTTTTGCGCCAATACCGGGGTGACAAATGAGGGGATCACGCTACTTACAGGGTGCACTGAGTTGGAGGAACTTGACCTGAAGATGACGGCGGTGACGGACGTCAATTTCCTTGCCAGCTGCCCTTCCCTTAAGTGTATAAATGTGTGTAACGCGGTGATTAGCTGTGAGGGGTGCGAGGCACTACTGAAGAAAAACATAGAAGTTATCTGCGACTCCTTTGATACGAGAAGTGATTACATTGACGCGTAGGCAAAAGGAAAAACAACAACAAAAGCGAGAAGACAGAGGGAAAGACACACACAGAAAAAAAGAGAAAGTGAGTGTGCTTGCGTGGGAAAGAATTAATTGAGAAATACACACATTTTTACACGCATTTATTGACGACCTTCTGTGATTCCTTTTTTTTTTTTTTCTCTCTCTCTCTCTGTGTGTTTTTTTGTGTGTTTGCCTTTGAGGCAATTCCATTGGATGAAGAATGATGGGACATGACATGACGGTGCATCCTCGCCGCTCGTGGTGCCAACGCAAGCCGGGGACAATTCCCACATGAAACGTTTGAAGGCGAAGGCATCCAAACGGATGTGAGTGGACGAATATTTGATGGCCGACTCTTCACACGTCGCTCCTGTACAAAGGGTGCAGCGGGTCGTGCCCACGCACACAAACACACACGAAAAAAAAAAAATATATATTTTTGTTGTTTTTCTTTTCTTTTGCTCCTTTGGGCAGCCGCAGGGCTGCCTTTTTCTTTCTATTTTTTTTTTTTTTTGCTTTTCTGTGTGTGCCTGAGATCGTGCACGAGACAACATTTGCATCAAAAAAACAAAAACAAAAACAAAAAAGAAAAAGGGGCGAGAGAGGTGTTGGTTGGATGGAGGAGGACAAGATGGGATGCAGGGATGACGGGCCAACAAGCCCGGGGGAGTGGCTCTCAAGGGCGGAGGCAAAGGATCACCATTTGGAGTTGGCCAATACCATAAAGTCGTTTCACTACCGTCTGCAGCAGCGGATGTCAACCGAAACGTCTGCCTTTTTGTCACCGAAGGAAGGGCAGAAGGAGGAAGAAAAAAACGAAGAGGCAATTTGGTCTCGTCTTATAGCTGAGGAAGGGGAAAATATGAAGGCGTATGCGACGGCAATGCATGCGATCGCCACCCGTTATTGGGATCCGGATCAAGAGGGGAGTGAGGAGAATGTATCTGGGTTTCGTTCTCATGTCACCTCCACCGCAGGCGGGGTAACACGGACCCGCTCGAGATGTCAACATGAAAATGGCGGAGAGGAGGGTGGCAATCAACATGGAAGGTCCACCAGTGGGCCATCGCGCCACAACGACCGCGTGGCGTACTCATTGCACTGCGTGGCGGATTATTACCTCGGCAGCTGCCTGCCGCTTGTCAACACCGAGCAGCAGTTAAAGCATCATCATCATGATGGAACGCATGATGTAAGCTCTTTTGATAAAAGCCATCCCGGCCATTCTTCGATAGTTGAATGCACGGGGATTTATGAACAGATTCCTCGGATTGCGACTAACACCATAAAGATATGGCGGCGTGCTTTTTATGCAGCCCACGGCCGCCAGGCAACTGCAACTGAAGTTGAGAATGCAACATATGATGCACTTTGCTTACATGGTTGTGGGGGGGAAAAAAGTCAAGAAAGACGCGGGAATTTGCCGTTGGAGCCTTTGCTTTATAAGACTTTGCTATCAACGTGTGGCCAGGGGAAATTAACGAGCTCGGCTGCATCATTGGCAGGTACCTACATGTCTGCGACACGCAATGAGGTAAGGCGCCGTCGCTTCACTAATGGTGGAGACACGCCGCCAGAAACTTTTCTGCCACTGCAGGTGCTTGATGTAGGCTCATGCTACGGCCCTTTTAAGGGAAAAACGATCACAAACGGGGTGCTGCAAGTAAGACTGGCAGTGACGGCAATAGATCTGTGTCCCTTCGAGGGTAGCAATGTCCTTCAAGGGGACTGGCTTGCTGTTCGTTTCTATGATTTAGGGGAGAGACAGAAGGAAGAATACTCGGAAGGGGTGGGAACGGAATCTCTTGTCCGAACTGGCGACGACGCAGATGTCGTGACGAAAACGCCTAAAAGTACTCTTTGGGTGGCTCGTGGCCAATTTGATGCCGTGTTTTTCTGCCTGATGCTCTCTTTTCTTCCTCATCCCCGTCTGCGGTACCGTGCCTGTCTTCATGCCCACTTGGCGCTCAAGGATGGAGGACTACTTGTCATTGTGAGTACCCGCACGCAATGCACACGCCGTGGCTCTTGGGTAGACGACTGGGTCACGTGCATTGAGGGAATAGGGTTCAAGCGTGTGCACAAGCACATCATGGGGCAGGTCGTGGGGCTGAGTTTCAGCAAGGAGGCGGGGCCAGAAATTGAGGGCGACACTGCGGAGTGGCTTGGAAGCATGATGGCCCGCCCTGAAGCGGAGTGCGGCCTGCGCATACTCGGCGACGATTGCTGCTAACCCTTCAAGCAGAGGCTTCACCTCCGCCCTCAGTCTCGCACTGCGACAAACAACAACAACAAGAAGAGGGAAAACAGAAGAAAGCAACAGCCAAAAATTAATGGAGGATGCCGACTGTTTATCCATGAATGTCTGAAGGGATTACGGAGTCGCTGAACGGTTTCTCTCCTTTTTTTTTCTTCTTGTTCGTATGTAACACTTGTGCACATCTATTTATTGTTGTTATTATTATTATTTTTTTTTTTCACTGCTGAAAGAGGTGTTTTTAAAGAGCTTCGTTTGTGTGTGTGTGTGTGTGTACACATGTGCCGGGGGGGGGGGGGGGGGGG
>NW_001849412.1:38892-55336 GCF_000209065.1 Trypanosoma cruzi
TGGTGCGTGTCTTCTTTACTCCCCCCCTTTTTTAGGAAGGTCAATGGGGATGGAAACAATGTGCGAGAGAAAATGACACCAAGCACGGCTTCAATACCGGGAACAGCAGGCGTATTGCACTTTTTTTTTTTTTGTTTCTTGTGGTATGCGGCTTTAATTTTCCCACTTTTTTATTTCACCAGCAACTTCTTTAACTCTTTATTTCTGCTCACTGGGATACTCTAACACGTCACCGTTGGGGCGCCCCGTGTGGTTGTGGTTACTTTAGTGATGTGATCTCTGTGTTGATACCTGACATTGCTTTTTTCTTCTGTTTAATAAGAGGCGGGACAAAACGGCACTCCCAGGAGTATTGCAATGACCGCCCATTGTTGCTTGGAGGCTGTACCATCGATGGTGTGATGATTTCCCGTTTTTTTTTTTTTTTTGTTCTTTTCTCTCTCCAAACGGTATCACCTGCCATCTTGTGCTCTGTCATATATTGCACTATACTTCCATTCTTTCCACAAAGAATATTGCGCACTTTGGCGTTTTGTGGTGTGGAGGTGTTTGTGAATATGGAGCTACATGTATTTGATTTTGATGGAACCATATTTTATTCCCCAAAACCATCTGCAAGGCTGAAAAAAACACACGGGGGAAATGTGTACGCAAAGCTTATGAGGCCTCTTCAGGACAATGGCTTGGGCTGGTTTCAAAGCCTCTCAACACTTTCACCGCCTGCGGTGCCAAAATCCCCACCTATCCAAGACTGGTATGTGACACCTGTTTTACGGCGATTGAAGGAGCTGAAACAACGCCAAAGTGATGCTCTCGCGACGGGTGCTTCGGAATGCGTCAAGATATTTGTGCTCACTGGCCGTGACGAAAAGTTTCGCAGTCGTATTGAGGAACTGTTAACTCATGCAGGGCTTCGCGATATGATGAGCGCGGTTTTCATGAAGCCGCATGAGACGTACGGCACGGTGAAGTTCAAGCTGGAGACCTTTTACACACTTATTGCTCGGAACCGTCCCGATCATGTGTACTATTACGAGGACCGTGCGGAGCAGGGACAACAAATACTGGATGGCATCCGCATGCTCTCTCATGCAGTTCATCCAAATACTCCCGAGTCATTCTATGTCTATTCTGTTATACTGGAAGAAACTGGGACGGTTTGTCCCTTCTCCCAGGAGGAGAAAAATGAACGAGGACCATGCGCACCAGCCCTGCGTTGGTGGGAGGAAACAAAGCGACGTGCTTCTCCCGATCCTCTGTCAAGCATCGCTCCTTTCACTTTTACAGTATTGCTGGTCGATCCCATCCTGGCAGCACGCTCTGAGTGCTCTCTCACTGCCAATGCGGAGGATACTCTTCTTTCCCAGTTGCGATATGAGAGGGAAGCATATGAATTTGCCTCTCCCTCTGAGGAAAAGAAAAAAGTTATGTCTTGTGGGACTCGGTATCGAGGGAAATAGATGTGGGATTAGAAAGAAGTCGGACTTTTTTTTTTTGCCCTGTCTATTAGCGTTGTTATGTGCTTTTAAACAACTGTACTATATCTTTATGGATGTTGCTCTTTTCTTCTTTCTTTCTTTTTTGTTTCTTTCTTCTTCTTCTTGCTTTCTTTTGTTGTGTCTTTCTCCCTTTTTGTACGTGTTTTTTTTTTTTTTTTAAATTGCTATCTGTGAGGCAGTGCGTTGCATTTTGAAAAAAAAAAAAAAAGAGGGAAATATTGTTGGATCATCATTTGGGGCGGGTAACCATGCGAGGGGCTCAGCTACCAGCACATCTCGCTTTGTGCAGCAGCCCCTGTCGACACTGGATTGTCTCCGCTGGAAATGGCAGCGACAGTTTTGAGTTCTTCTGCCGTTCCAGAGGGCAAATGACTGAAGGTCACGGTTCTTTTCCCTCTAGGACCCCTGTTTCTTCCCACGCCGTGGCGAGGTTCCGTCTCGACCATCTTCTCCCTGGCGACTGGAGCAGGTTGTTGCAACACTGCCGCCGCCTTACATCCCCAGGTGGCAGCTACAACTACTCATCCCCCGGTGACATGGCCGCTGTCATGAGGGGAACAAATGCTGCTGCATCCGAGAAGGCTTCACAGGCGGTGGTGAATTCGGCGTTTATGCACATTGTTGAAAGGACGGTCGGTGACTTTTTCCCAAATAACATGATTTACCACGAGCTACAGCGACGGTACGTGGTTCCGCCGAGTGGAGCGATAGCGACCAATGAGGATGCGGTGGATTTTTTTTCCTGGTTGCTGCATCTGCAAGAAGAAGAGGAGAAAGAGGGAGGGACGACTGTGAGCTGCATTGGGTGTGAAGCAGATGACGTCGGAAAGGATCCCTTGATACAAAATGCTCTCGCCATGGAAAAAACGATACAAAATGAGCGGGTATTTCTTGCTGGGTTTCCACATATTGTAGGTGATGACGGCAAGCATGAGGATACTTACGAACCCATCTTTAACTTCTTTCCTCACCGTGTCGTCATCTCGGACTGCATCCCGTACCGCTCGCGCTACTTTGTTGTTATGGTGAACCACAAGCCTATTGTGCCCGGACATCTGATGGTGGTGCCCATCCGCTGTGTCGGGACAATCCACGGGCTGACGCTAGATGAGGTGGAGGATTGGGGCCGCGTCATGCACCTAACAATACGTGTGCTGAAACAGGTAGCAGCTGCAAGACAAAAGAATAGTGGGAATACACATAGCGACTCTTCTCACTGCAATGATGACATGGAGGGTGGCTTCAGTATTGCCATCCAGCAGGGAACACTCGCTGGACAGACGGTGCCCCATCTCCATACACACGTCATACCATTTGATCCATGTGGAAAACTTGCCGGGGAGCCAGAGGATGAGGAGGTGCAGCAGCGACAGCCCTGCCGTACAGGGAAGCAGATGAGTGAAGAATCAGAGATGCTCAGGTCCCATTTTGAGTTTCTGATGGAGCGAGGCACGGGCTCAGTAACACACGCCGTGTAACACAGGCAAAAGCTTCTTCAATCAAGAGAAAACGAAAGGAGCCATATATATGTATGCATGCTTCTGTGTGCGTCTGTATGCGCTTGCGGTGTTTTCTGTTGCTTCAGTGAAGAGAGAAAAGAGAGGGGGCAAGCGACAAATAATTGCCGCTGTTCTTTTTTTTTTTTTTAGGGGGCCCATTTTGTTGCCGATTCCAACACCATGCAATGTGAACACTTGGCAGTACTTCCACAACCTTGTATTTATTTATTTATTTATTTTTGCTTCATCACAGCTCTGTATAGGATTCAGGGAGAATTGGTGAGGCATGCAATGAGGGATCTTTCTGATGTCAAGGCTTGTCTTCGAAAAAAGCATCTTCATCAACTACGTGCACTTGCAAAAAGTGATCCCGCATTTATGCAAAGTGAGTCTGCAAAGCTGTGCTCAATATTGTACGAACGCGTTCAAGCACTGAGAAAATTACGGCCAGCAAAATCCTTGCTGCTCCTTTGCGCCTTTTTGCCTCTTTACTATGAGGTAGACCTCCAACCGCTTTTCCGCCGTCTTTGGCGAGAGATGCAGAGTGTGGACGTGCCTAATATTAAGATATTTGTTCCACTGGTGCTTTTGCCGTGGGAAGGTTCCAATTTCGCCACCACCACCTCTATTCCGTTATGGCAGCGGCCATGGGAAACGGCTGCGGCACGGTTTTCGAGTGCCATGTTGCTTGTTGAAGTCTTTGATGAGGAAGACCTGAGGAACTCGTTTGAGAAGCGTGGTCGATACCAACTGACGGAACCAAAAAGTGAGGTCATAGACGAGCTTTTCTGCACAGACGTGGGTGCAAGAAGCGAAAAGGATTATTATCCTCGTCATTTTATCGCATGCGATGATTACGATGTGTTGTTTCCAGAGTGCGAAAAGCCCGCTAATTTAATTGAACAGAAGCGGCTTTTGGTCGGCTCGGAAAACCCTGGATGGATGCTGGTGTTGGCACCCGGTGTTTTGTTTGACAGCATTGGTGGCAGGCTTGGAAAGGGCGGAGGCTACTACGATCGATTTCTTCAATACAGTCGGGAAGCGGCGGCAGATGCGGTGGTGTCATGGGGTGTCGGTATGGAGATGCAATTGATGCCAGAGGGGACTAATTTGCCTGTTTGCACGCATGACGCGTCAGGGGGTGGCACTCGGGATTCCCCTCTGGATGCCGTGGTCACGCCTGCCGGGTTTGTGCGTTGCGCACAGCAGGTGTAAGGGGACCATTAGGAGTACCGCTGGAATGGGCTTTTCGTTTCAATGTGGGCATGTGTGTTGGTTTCCTTTTCACAAGGGCAGGCCATTTTCCCTTTTTTTTTTGCCTTTGTGTGCACTTGTTTTGATTGGGCTTTTCAAAGAGTCTTTTATTATTATTATTATTATTATTATTATTATTATTGTCTTTTTTGCGCCCGCCTGGATTCTTTTTTTCTTTCTTTCTTTTTCGCCGGAGATTTTGGTTGAGTAGGAGGGCGTGGGTTGCGCCGTGCTGTGTTTACGTCTGACACGACACGCGTGAGCACATGCCTGTAAGTCCCCAATACCGTCTGTTTCAGCACCGGTATTATTTGGAGCAAAGTGAGAGGGATGCAGGGATATCGCATCTGTGGCATGCCCACCGGCTTGCAGAGGCACGATTGCGGCCTGGCAAAGGCATTGCCGACGCGCCCGAAGTGGACTTCCGCCATCCGGAGTTGATGGACAGAGAGCAGACGAAAGCATGCGCGCTGATGACTCGTTTGCAGCGTCGTGTTTTGGATGAAGAGAAGCGTATTGTGAAAGCAAACAAAAACCTGCTGGATCGTATTCTTGACGTGAATGAAGATAAGTACCGAGAGCGTCGGGGAATGAACAACCGTCCATCGGAAGAGGAGCTACGTAGGTGGTTTCGTGCGGATGAACAGGCGAGGGCACGGCAGCGGGTCCGTGGGGTTCAAGAGGCAGATAAGCAAAAGCAGAATCTGATCATCATGAGACAACTGATAGATGTAAAGCCCTCCGTGGATACAGCGAGGCAACTTGACCAGTGGTACAAGAGGGAACACAGGAAACAAGTTAAGCAGCTGTCTCAATTCAAACGAGTGGAGCCGTTTGCAGGAGCCAACGTGCTTCGCAAGGAGTGTGGTTTGAAATTGGCGGAAAAGGAGGCGGGCCGTGTTGAGTTCCGAACTGCCGCACGAAAACCGTTTCTGTGGAGAGAGCACAAGGTGCCTACTCTCATTGATGCGCTTTATTCAGGCCCTTTGCTCCCGTCGCTGCAGGAGGCATCCATGAATTACGTCCATGGGAACCTCACACTGAATAATACAGAAAGTTTTACCTCAACTTGGACTTTGCCGCGGCGACGGAAGGAGAAAAAGCCAGAATGGAAGAGTATTTCCGCCTTAGATGTCACCCTGATGAATTACGCGAACGATATCATGCTGGCCCGAGGTGAGGATGTCCCCATAGTTCGTCGCGAAGAAGAAAACGGCGTCACTCGTTTGTGGCGAGAGGGTTTGGATCAAAACCACCGGGCAAGGGAACGACGCGGCAAGGCAGCAACGCGACAGGACAATGGCAGCGTAATGGGTGACGCAAACGAGGGGGACAACCGGCGGATTTCTACAAACAGCATCAACTGGGACAAAAACCGCTGGAGGTCTAGAAAAAGCATCCTTACATTGTTGCGATCGAAAGTGTCAGGGTCCGCGGAGAAGACAACTTTGATTGCGACTAACAATGTAAGGTCTACCTCCTTTCAGGAGGGCGATGTGCGAGAGAAGCCTCCTCGACTGGGAAAATCAACCAGTATAAGGTTTGAAGAGGATGGGGTTCCCTTTTTAGGGATGGCGAACACGGAATCAGACCGATTATCTTTTGTTTCTGCCCAGGCGTACAAGGGCGATGCGGATTCCGACCAGGTGTACATGAAACGCACTGATATGGGCCAGGCGTACAAGGGCGATGCGGATTCCGACCAGGCGTACATGAAACGCACTGATATGGGCCAGGCGTACAAGGGCGATGCGGATTCCGACCAGGCGTACATGAAACGCACTGATATGGGCCAGGCGTACAAGGGCGATGCGGATTCCGACCAGGTGTACATGAAACGCACTGATATGGGCCAGGCGTACAAGGGCGATGCGGATTCCGACCAGGCGTACATGAAACGCACTGATATGGGCCAGGCGTACAAGGGCGATGCGGATTCCGACCAGGCGTACATGAAACGCACTGATATGGGCCAGGCGTACAAGGGCGATGCGGATTCCGACCAGGTGTACATGAAACGCACTGATATGGGCCAGGCGTACAAGGGCGATGCGGATTCCGACCAGGTGTACATGAAACGCACTGATATGGGCCAGGCGTACAAGGGCGATGCGGATTCCGACCAGGTGTACATGAAACGCACTGATATGGGCCAGGCGTACAAGGGCGATGCGGATTCCGACCAGGCGTACATGAAACGCACTGATATGGGCCAGGCGTACAAGGGCGATGCGGATTCCGACCAGGCGTACATGAAACGCACTGATATGGGCCAGGCGTACAAGGGCGATGCGGATTCCGACCAGGTGTACATGAAACGCACTGATATGGGCCAGTTTTTGGAAAAACGTTCAGATGGCCGCCGTACTTTGGCGGAGTGGGCCGCAGAATTGCGCCGATCAACAAAGCCTTATGTGCCGTACTAAAGAGTATCATCAGCGTGAAAAAAAGCTGATGGAAATTGAAAGGAGGTGGTTTGGACTGTCACTTGTTTTAACCTGATGAAATCATTTTCAATGGAAGATGTATATATTTGCCTATGGCAGGTTTTTGATTTTAGTGGCACTCTTGGAAGCCAATAGGAGGAAAGTGAACGATGACGAGTAGTTGGTCTGCGAAATTCCAGGTGAAATTTATTCATGCGTGTAGTTTTACTTTTCTTGGATGGATCGTTAGCAGGGCGTGGCGGAATTACAGTAAAACGTTCGATATTTTTTTTCGACTTCCCATCCGCAGTCTCTTTGGGGCCTGTCTCGTTGTGAAGTTATAGGGCAGTTCTGTGTTTTTGTGTGTGGGGCCCAAAGAAGCCGCTCATCCGCAAGTAAAATGTTGCTGTAAGTTTTGTTGTTTGTGGACAATATTTTTTGTTTTGTGTGTTTTTGTCTTTGAGCCGCACCAACCGTTGATGTATTGGCCAGATTGCGTGGGCTGCTTGTTGCTTTCAACTTTTTTTTTTTCTGCCTTTGTTTTACGTTTTCTTCTTTTGGCTGATCTAGCAGCGGCCGTTGAGGTGCTTCTTTTTTTTTTTTTTGTTTCCTTTGAAATGAATGACGCACGTGAATGTGGTTTTAGGGGATGCCTTCGCCTGTTATTTTGGTTTTATTTATTTTGCGCCTTTTTTCTTTTTCCTCTTTTTTTTTTTTAATTCATGCAGGAGGAGAGGGTAAATTGGGAGACGCGGCGCCAATGAGGCGCACCAATGAAAGTGGCACCTCCTCCCGCAATGGGAATATGAACAAACAACACGAAGAATTGACGGCTCTTCAGCGGCGATTTTTTTTTTTGGTGGACGCCACCACGTCGAGCCTTGAGCAAATTCAAATGTTCGCTGAGAGGGCGCTGCGGGAGCAACACGGCGAGGGGGAAATGCCGGGGTGGCCGGGGGGAAAGGACGGCGTCCTTCCTGAGCTTCTGGCGCTTGTGGAACGGGCACGGCGCGATGTGCAAATTGCCAGCACGTGGTCACCGTCGTCTTTTTTGTCTGCGGCTCTGCCAGAGGACGGTGCGGCGCATGCAGTCATGTCTGGCCGTGCCAGCAGCGAAATGGACAGTAAGACCCGTGAGGATGAGGTTTCCAAGGCGCATCAGTTGGCCCGTCTTCTGCAGGAGCGGAATGCCATGAGGGAGATGCTCATGAACGCCGAGGGAATGAATGCCTCACTGCAGCTGAAGCTCAGCTCCCTGTCGGACGAGCACAATCGGCTTTTACAGACGTTGGCAGATGCCCGAAAAGAGGAGAGCACCTCGACGAATGCAGCTACAGCAGTGGCCTCTCCGCAGAATATACCTCTGGAGGTCGTGAAGGAGGCGATTCGGCGGCTTTACGATCGCCGTGTGAAGGAGCTGGAGGAGGAGCTAATGTCTGCAAGAGAAGAGTTACGTCAGATGAAGACGGAGGGTGGCGATGTCGCAACACGTCAGAGTGTTTCTTCCGTGAAACTAAAGGAAGAGGGGGGAACGTTAGACCCCGGAAGAAGGTTGCATGGCGGTGGAGAAACTGAGGACGCTGTGGAGGGATTGCGACGGCAGAACACGTTTCTGCGGAATAAGTTAATGCGGCTGAAGGAGGAAGTTCATGCCAGTCAACGGGCCTCTGTTGCCTCCGCAGAGCAGATGAATGAGGGCCTGGGCAGTCTACTGAAGACGATCACACGGCTCCAGCAGGATGTCGAGACGAAGGAGCGACAGCGTGCTGATGGAGTGCTCGCACTGGAGGATGCAGGACGAAGGGCGGAACGGTTTGCCGCACGCGTAGAAAAGTTGGAGCGACAAATGGCGCAGATGCGAGTAGATAGAGCAGCGTCAGGCTCTTTTTGTTTTACACCTTTATTTGGTGGCCAGCGTGGCGCGGAGGCCAATGGATCAGGTTCCGCAATGAAGGCCACGGTTGCGGAGAAGGAGGCAGAGTTGAGGCTGGCGCGGCGGGACGCGAATGATCTTGAGACGCGATTGGGCAGGTTGACTGGCGCTCTTGCCAAGGCCCGTGAGCTGCTGCACGAGAAGGAGGTGGAGCAGGCAAAACTGCAGCTCAAATTATCCGAGACGCAAGGGATGTGGGAGGCCGCGCAGTCACAGCTGGAACACATGCGCACAAAAGAGAATCTGCTGGACAAACTTGAGGCGGAGATGCGCCACGCGGTGGAGACGCTGCTGCGGCCATTAGGCCTTGTTGAGGGGACGGGCGATTCCCCAGAAGGCGAACGCAGTGATAGAGGGAAGGTCGGCATCAACGATGCGCTTCAGCGACGGCTCGATGTCATCTTGGAGCGTCTGTGTGGGTTGGAGTGGTTGGATCTTCAACTGCGCAAGAGGGACGATGCGGTTGTCATCCTTCAAGACGAGAAGGCGGATCTTGAGGAGCGGTGCCAACACCTGCAGCAAACGCTTTCGAACCTCTCGAATTTATTCGAGTCGATACCGCAGACCCCTCTTGAGGTGGAGCAGTTGGTCCTGGAGCGCGATGTTTTCCTCGCTGCGTTGCGGCGCTGCGAAGAGCTTGCGGTGGTGCCAAACACGAAGGAAGCATGCAGAAGGGTGGAGCTGCGAAAGATGGAGTTGGCAGCGCAACAGGAGGTGCGGCAGCGGTCAACTTCACATGTCCCACAGCTTCAACAGCGCACTGCAAACTCCCCCACCTCTTTTTTACACGGCGTCGTAAATAATGGCACCTCTCCTAACGGTGGAGCGACAGGCGCTTGTTTTTCATGTCGGTCTCCGTCCATCGTAGTTGAGGAGGAGGAGGACGAGAAGGGGAGGTACTGACAAGCGCTTCCTTTTTTTCCTTTTTCTCTTTCGTCCCTCTTTACTGCAGTGAGGCTGGGGGAGCGACGGGAAATAGACGGCCATGCCACACGGGAAAGGCGAACAAACAAACAGCAACCGCTGAAAAAGAGGTGGCAATTCCTCTCTATTGTTTATTAAGAAAAAGGAGACTCTGCTTTAGCCCCTTCCCCACCAGCATTGCCTTATATGGATGGACACGGGCTGCACTTTCTGTAAAGATGAGTTGTTTTGCGCATACTCGGTACCTCGTCTTTTCCTCCCCCCCTTCCCCACACACGCATCTTCTTTTACTGATCCTTCTGCCGATGCTGCTTTTGTTTGTTTGTTCGCTTGGGTTCCGGTGGCGGTGGGGCCGGAGGTGAAGTACATGGATGCAAGTAAAGTGGGCAACCGTTTTTCCACCCCCTTTCCTCCCTACATTATTATTATTTATTTATTTATTTATTATTATCGGAGTACAACGAGAGGAAATCAACGACTAGTGGGAGGCAAAGGGAAGAAAAGAAAATAAAAGAAAAAAGCCCGAAAAATAAATAAATTGGGATTTCTTTTTTTTCATTTTATCCCTCTTTCTCTCTCACTTTTTTTTTTTTTTTTTTGAATTCTCTGGTTGTTGCATGTGCCGGATGGCGTCTGTTTTTCTCCGGCTTTCCTTCTTTTTTTTCTTATTTTTTCTCTTCTCTTCTTTTTTTTTTTTGTGTGTGTGTCGCGTTTACGTTTAGAGTGTCTTTTTTTTTTCCTTTTTCTTTTATCTTCCTTCTGTTTAATTTACGGTCGCGCCACCTCTGCAGTAACGCGGCAGCGGCATCGTTTTATTGTTGACTTTTTCTTTTTTTTTGTGTGTGCGTTTCTTGTCTGTGATCTCCGCCGGCACACGCACCCCGCAGCTTCCGCCACACCCGCGCGCGTGCCGCCTGCAAAGGACCGAACGGGGACAGAGGAAAAGAGGAGAAGTGTTTTAAGGGGAAGGGGGTGGGCGGGTGGAGAAATGGGGAAGACACCGTCATTTGAGTCACTGGGCGTGCACCCTATGTTGGTGTCGGCACTGCGACGAGTTGGGATCCACCCGACACCGTTCCAGGCGCGTGTGTTGGCTAACACAACGAGCGACTTCGCGGACGTCATGGTGGACGGGCGGGCGGCGGGTGGTGTGAACCCAAGCAGTAACAGCGGCGGTGCTGCTGGCGCGGATGGCATCGCGAGCCCGCGTGCCGTCACTGCGGAGCGGCACACGCTTATTACAATCTTCGTTACGCATTGTTTAATGTGTTCGAGGGAACCGTCACGCAGCACGGCGGTTGTGGTGGCTAGCAGCAAGGACTGCGCCGCGCAGCTTCAGAAAAGCATGAAGGCTTTTGCATCACACTGCCATGTTGAATTTCAGATGCTGACAAATGAGGGGCAGCCGACACCACCGGTGATTGGCTTGTCCGGTGAAAGTGGTGAAAGAGGGGCACCAGGATCGGCGTCGGTGTCCACTTCCAAAGGTGGGCGCGTCTTTATTACCACACTACGTGTACTTCGCTCGTGGAGCAGAGAGTTCCTCCGGTCCATCACGACACTTGCTGTGGAGGATGCGAGTCGCAACAATGAACGACACTTGGAGGATATTCTGCGGGCTTTGGCACCATCACCGTCTGGCAATGCGGTTACTTCAAATCATTCATCGAACAACTTAACTGCGTCGCGGCAAACTGCAAATATATTCTTGATGTATCTTGCGCCGCTGACGAAGGTGAGTTTTGGCATTAGATACCGCTTGAACCGCAGGAATCGACGGTATTATCATCTTCAAGGTCCATCCGCTCCACCGGGGTCGGCGTTGCAAACAGCTTCCGGCACACTGCCTCCTTCATCCACGCAGTTGGTGCATCTTCTATACTTGGACGAGCGGGATCGCGAAGAAATTTTGCACCGTGTGCTCCAAATGTATCACTCTCGTCGTATTGTGATTTTGACCCATCACAAGGAGATAAAACATCTGCACCAAACCATAGCTAAATGGGGGATGTATCAAACTGGCAACGAGGCAAACGGCAGGGGGTCGGATTATATGAGTTGCATGCTGCGCTCGGATACTGCGGAACGGCAGGAGTCCACTCTAATGGGGTTTCTGCGTGATACCAGGACCAACAGCAATTCCGGCGCCGGTAACAGTGGTGACAACGGGAAGTCTTTTTCTGCACTGCTAATTGGCTGGGATGCATTTACGGCTGTGGATCTCATGGACGTGGATGTTTTTATCCAATACTATCCTCCTCAGAAGTCCCTCACGGAGCGGGAGCGTGCTGAATTTGTTCAGGTACTACACACCACAGCTGACCCTGAGAACAGTCGCCGTGGACGTCGTACTCTGCTTATCACGTTCCTTGCAATCAATGACTTTACACTTGCTTTGTTCTTCATGCAGCAGTACGGCCAAAACGGTCCCATTCTTAACATTGCTCCCAATCACCCGGAGTTTCAACGATGCATAATGGAAACGAAGACAGTGTTGAGGATCAAGCAAAAGAAGGAGGGCAGTCGGCGCCAAAAGGACCGCGAAGAGGGCGGGCAGTACCCGAATGCTAGTAGAAGCTCCAGTGCTGGAGCGGCGAACGCGCCGGTGCCGCTGCCTCGCTCCATGCGACACTCGTCCCCCGGGGCTCGCAAGGAGAAGGAGCAGCGCACAACTAGTGGGAGCAACAAGGGCAATGCCACTGCTTCCACTGCTGTTGGCAGCAGCAGCGGTGGTGGTGGCGGTGGTGATGGCAAGTCACGTGGCGGTGGGAGGTGGAGTGGCGAGGGCCGAGGGCGACGTGCTGGTGACGCCGGCACAGCCAGTGGTGAAAGCTCTGCCTGCGTGTCGTCGCAGCCAACAGCTACTGGCTAAGGCGGGCGATGCGCCGATTGGATTGGATCGGAAGGAAGATGTTGGGCCGGGGAGGAGGGAGCGGGGCGGAAGAAAAAAAAAAAAAAAAAGAAAAAATAATGGCAAAAAAAAAAAAAATTGGGCAGGAAAATAACCGAAGGAACCGAAGGAACGAACACAAACAATTGTGAAGGGAAAACTGCAAAAAACGAAACAAAAACAACAAAAAAAACAAATAAAAAAAAAAAGGAAAAAAAAAAAAAACAACAAAAAATTACAAAAACGCAAAAAAAAAAAAATAAAACAAAAAAAAAAGTCAAAAAAACAAAAACAAAAAACAAAAACGACAAAAAAACAAAAACAAAAACAAAAACAATCAGGAAATAAAAAACAAAACAAACAAACAAAAATACGGAGGTGAAAAAGGAGAAAAGCCTCCCGAATGGTCGGCCACGGGGGGTGTTTTTCTTTTTTTTCCCTCTGAGAGTTTCTGTACTGTTCATCTCCTGCCAGCTTTCTGCCTTTTCCCGTGAGGATTGTTGCAGCGGTTTCGTCCACCGTGCGCACGGGCCGGAGGGAGACGAGGATGGCCACAGGTGGAAAGAGAGGGAGCAAGAAAAAAGTACGGACATATATACATATATATATGATGCGTGCGTGTGTGCGTATACATGAGTGGGCGGGAGGGAGAGTGTGTGCGGGTGCATTCGTGCTGAGATGAGGAAAACGGATTGAGGGCGAAATGTATTAAGGAAGAAGCGAAAGGGTGCGAGAAAGGGAATGAGCGAGAGAGAGCGCGGGGGTGGGGGGTGGGTCGGTGGAGCGGCGCGACGGGCCCCACTGCACACATACGCAAATACACACGGAGACTCCTCCAATTCAAATGGCTTGATAACGCCATGCGGTTTTTATTATAACGTGTAGGCGATGAAACAGTTTGCGCCTCGCGCCGACACACGCATGCAGAAGAGGCAACAAGGGCAAGGCGAAGGCAACGTGAGGTGGGACGTTGTCGATGCTGAGGTGCTGAGGAATGTGAAGCCACAACTTGGCACCGCGCTTCTTTAAATTTCTTGTGGGGAGGGAAAGGGAAAGGGGTGGGGGGAAATGCCGAGTGGGGAAGACGGAACGCAAGTAACCGAAAAAAAAAAAAAAAGAGAAACGGAAAAAAAGAAGAAAAGGGGGGGAGAAAAGAAGAAGAGGACGGGGCAAACAAAAGATGCACAAAAAAATATAAATGCGGACAGAAGAGATGTGGGATGGCGGTGGCCGAAGGGGGTTTTACTGGGAGAGACGATCAAAAAGAAGTTAGGAAGGAAGGCGGACACGAAACAACGCAGAGAGAGAGGGAGTGGGGCAGGGGAAAACAGATGTTTTTGATGTTTCAAGTCAACATTGTTAGAACTACAGGGACCCGAAGTAAGTGGAGAGACGAATGAAGACGAAAGGATAAACAAAATAAAATAAAATAAAATTGAAAAAAAAAAGGACTGTGGAGGAATTGAGACACGTTGCAAGCCCCCCCCTTTTTTTTTCTTTTTTGTCGGTTGTTTCGGGTTGTTTGATTGGCGGCTGTCATTATTGCCACATTGAGACGTGATGCGTCTTCTTCTTCTTCCTGCTTCACTGCTCGCACATGACCGCGCGGACATTAGGAAGCGGGGAAAGGGATAGGCAGGGAGAAGAGGCAAAAAATAAAAAAGAAGAAGAAGAGGAATGAAAGGAAGAAACAACAACAACAGCAGGTTCTGTCGACATGCATGGGATGACGTGCACGCATTATGTGCGTTTCTATTTATTTCCTTTTTTTTTTTTTTTTTTACCCTTTCTCTTTATTTTTGTGCACATGCGGCATTAGAAGAGAGTCTCTGCGTGAGAGTAGAAGTTGGGGGGCATCCATTTTCTTTTTTTTTTCTTTTTGCCAACAACCGTGCTGCTCTCTTGACGTCTCCGTTGCTCTTTGGTTTCCTCACCTCTTTTTCTTTTTTTTTTTTTCCCCCCCGCGGCGCTTCACGTGTGCGTGCGTGCGCACTCCCCGTTGCTGGCCGTCGTGGCTGTGGCGGGGGTGGTGTGTCTGTGGGAAGGATTTTTGGGCGAGCTTCTCTTCCGCGCACGCACCCGCGTCCTCCGTTGCCCGCTGCCGCCGCGGTTGGTTGCGTCCCCCCGCCCTAACCCGTGCTGCGGCCCGCACCGCCGGAAGGATGTGGCCGCGGTGCGCTGTTGGGCGGGTGGCCATGTGCAATGGCGTGCCGGTCTGCCTGTGCTTCTCTACTTGGCAGGGGGGTAGCACACACGCATGCACACAGTTTGAGTGACGCAGCGCAGGATGGGCGAGAGCCGGGCGAAAAAAAAAAAAAAAATGGAGGAACTTGAAAACACGTGACCGGCGAGAAAAACAAAAACAAAAGAAAACAAAAACGAAAACAACAGCAACAACAACAACAACAAAAATATATATGAATGGATGAAAAGAGAAGCGTTGGGAGGTGTTTGTGCGCCGGGTGGTGGGTGCATGGAGACAAAAAGAAAAAAAATGCGCACTTTTTTTTCTCTCTCTCTCTTTATTATTATTATTCTTTCTTTTCAATTGCCTCCTTTTTTCCCCTAAACATATATTTATGTAGTTATTCATAAATTGATTTCGATCAGCCCCTTCATATATATGTTTACACAAAACAGTATTCATGCCTCCCTATCTTCCCACCGGTGTGGGTGGCATGACCGCGGCAACCGTCGTCACCTTTTTTTTTTTTTTTTTTTTTTTATGCAGGAAAGAAAGAAAAAAAGAAAAAAAGGGAGGGGGAGGAGGGGAAAAAAAAAAAAAAAAAAGAAAATGAAAAGGAAAAAAGCTGATTTTTGTTTTGGGTTTTAGTGTGTTTTTTTTTTCTTTCCTTTCTTCTTTTTCTGCCGCCGCTGCTACGGCTGCAGGAAGGCTGTTTTCTGCTTCTTTTTTCTTCACCCTTTCCTTTTACCTCTCACGGGTTGTGGAAGATGATGGGAAGGAGGAGGAGGAAAGCCAAATGTTTCTTGTTTTTTTCATTTGTGACGTCTTCGCCTCTTTTCTTCAGGAGTGATGAAGAGGAGAGAGACGGGGGCGGAGGGGGAAAGAAGGCAACCAAAAAAAAAAAAAAAAAGGAAGGAAGGAATTTCTCCGTGCGTGGGGATCGGTGGGAATGGCACAGGAACACGTCTGATGATCCCGCGGCGGTGCCGATTGGGGGTGGGTGGAAGTGGAAGTGGAAGTGGAAGTGATGCGAACACATGTACGCATCCTACCGCTCCCCAGTCCCTCTCACTTATCCCTTTCTCTCTCTCTCTTTTTCTTTTTCTCATAAATATAAATATAAATATAAATATAAATATATCTTTATTTCTATCTACACACATCTATGCATAATAGATATATGTGTGGATATGTGCTTTTGTGCGTGTGTGCGTTTCTGTTTGTGCTTCTCACTCCCCTTCTCACTCCATTCCCCTCCCTTTCCCCATGACTATCAGTTTTAGTGTTTGATGTCATTAAACAAATATTTCTTGTGCGGAGTCTTATCACTGAAATTGATACCTTTTTTTTTTTGTTTCTTTTTTTCCTTCTTTTTTTCTTCTTCTTCTTCTTGTTGTTGTTGTTGTTGCCACAAAAACCTTTCTTTCTTTCTTTCTTTCTTTCTTTCTAAATATATTTATTTCATTCTGTTGTTGTGTTTTATTGTTTTTTGTTGGGAGTTTTTTTTTTTTTTTTTTTGAGGTGCATGCGTGCGTGTGTGCTTGTGTGTGTGTGTGTGTTTGATGCGGCTTCCATGACTCCCCTCTTTTTTTCTTTTTTTTAATTTATTTTTATTTTTCTCCTCCCCGTTGGGTGGAGGGAAGCGGGGGGCGGGCAGCCGGGCACGCGTGGGGAAGAAAACAAAAAAACAACAATGAATGCATGCAATGCAATGCGGCGCACGGGGAATTGCGTGTGTTTGTGTGGGGAGCGGAGACAGACGGAGAGACGGGCGGGAGGGGGGGGGGGCACATGCCACACGCATCCACTTGGGCACCTGTTGCAGCAGGACTTG
>NW_001849412.1:55436-74417 GCF_000209065.1 Trypanosoma cruzi
CATAACACAAATAAATACGGACGACCAAACAATGATGGCTTTTTGCCGCTGCTGAAGAGAGGCGGGAGGAGGAGGAGGAGGAGGGAAGGATGTGGTTTTTTTTTTTTGGCTGGTCGATGGGATGGGCCTCTTCTCGGCGGCAGGCTGTGTTGTCGGTTTCTCGTGTTTTCAGCTGGCGTGCATGCGGGAATGCAACATCACCGCCTGGTGCATTCAATCTGCATCGGTCTCTCTCTCACTCTCTTTCTCTCTCTTTGTCTCTCTCTGTGTGTGTGTGTGTGTCTCTTATTATAACAGAAAGGCGCAGTTGCATGCATGTTGGGTTGTGATGGCAGTTTTAATGTATTGATTTATTTTTATGTCTAAATGTTTTATATATTTTTCTTTTTTCCACTTCTTTTTCTTTTTCTTTTGTGTGTGTTTATTCACGGACGTTCTGTACGTGTAGTCTCGAGGCAGCAGGCGAGGAAGCGTAAAAAAAAAAAGGGGGGAAAAAAAGGACAAAAAAAAAAAGAAACAATCGAAAGAAAAAGGAAGAAAAAACATAAAAAGTAGGGTGTGTGTGTGTGTGTTAGGGGAGTAGGAAAAAAAGGAGATCATCCGGCGGATCATAAAAATTGGAATTGACACGTTTAATAAAACAAGCAAACAAGAAGGCGCATCAAACAAACACACACAAACAAAAGGGGGAGAGAGAGGGGGGACGAAAAAGAAAAAAGAAAAGGATGGGAGGCTCAAAGAACACTCCAGAAGATGTCACTGAGGTGAAGAAGTGTCTTCATCACGTCCTGGAGTCAAGGAAGCAGCTTAAAGAACTTGAGAACAAATTGAAGGAGACGATTACGGTTACAACTAAAATGTTGAGTTCTTTGGACGCCGTGGGAAATGGATTCGTTAACACAACGAGGGCAATGACGCAGCAGCTGGAGGGCCAGCCGTGCAGTGCCACCAGTCATCGCTCATCCGTGCCTGTGGGCACTTTGCATGGCGCAACAAAACTGATGTCGACCATGCTGCGTGAACTGCGGGAGGGTGCCACGATTGCCAACTACAAGGACAAATTGCAAAAGAGCATTTTTGACAAGCTGGACACATTGCGTTGGTCAACGAAGAAGGTCTTGGATGCTGGGAATGAGTCGCATGCACTTCTGGTCAAGTACCATAAGAAGGAAGGGGCTGTCAATGCAAAGGAGCAGAAGTACAAAAAGAAAGGCAGAGACCTCAGCACGAGTAAACGGTACACGAAGCAGGTAACAGAACGCGACAAGGCAAAGAGAATGGCGGAATTGAAGACATCATACTTTAAGGATATGTACGACATTCACGTGGCAAGTATGGATCAAAACGAAGGAGAGTTTTTTGACTGTTTTATTGACGCTAACTGCCATTTGGTGCGGAAACTGCACGACACCCTTAGCAGCGTGGGTTCGTGTGCTCTGCGTGAGTACCCGCTTCTGGCAAGCGTCCTGGTGAGATCCGCCAGTCACGAGATGCCGCCGCTAGTGAGCGACGACTCCCCCGTGACGAGGACCTCGCGAATGAAAATGGGGAGCGGTAATGGGCATGTGAGGGCGGAACACGACACGGCACAGAAGCCGGGCGTTGAGGCAAACCCATCCGATGGGTTGCATGCAGAAGGCAGCCCGTATCTCATCAGCCACGCCGACATCGACTCAAGCCCCTCGCGGCCCAGCGGCGTGCTTCAGGAGCCATTAACGCAGCTTCGCCCACCCACGGCGCGGGATGCACCGGATGAGCCGGTTCATTTCGAAGATGCGTTGAAAGCCACACCAGCCGATATACAGGATCACCACATGTAAAGACTATTGAGTGAACGTGCCTGCATTAGGCATGCAAACACCCAACCACTCACATCTACGTATATATACAAATATACCTGTGTGAAGTGCATACACGCAAGATCTCCTTGGAGACACATCGTTCTGATGTTACATGGACTTTTTTTTCTTTTTTTATCTCCTTTTTGTTTTTATGCATTGGGGAATGGCGAGGGGCGGTTTTTTTCCTTTTTTTTTTTTTAGCTGCCTTCATCGGTTGCCACATTTTTTTTTTTTGTAAATTTTCCCGCTCCCCCCCTTTTTTTTTTTATGAGCGTTTCTTTTGCTCTAACGTTTGGCTTCTCCTGCCAAATGGGTGTCCTGTGCAATGATGGGCGGTATCTCACTTTTGTGTGGGACGGTGATGTTGCTTTTTTTTTTTTGTTGTTGTTCTCGTGCGGCCGATAAGCTGCAATTTGCCGCGCAGATACGTGTTGTATTTTGTTTGTTGGGCATCTTTTTTTTCTTTCTATTTGCCACTTTCTCTGTGCATGCGTCACCTCGGTGCGGTGCACACACACAGACAGACAGAGAGACAGACGGCTGCTCCATTGCACCCCCAACACGTGAGGAGGAGGATGGCCGGGGTGCGGCGGGGGAAAAAACAGAAAAGCACCAAAAAACATTGGACGAGACGAGGGAACGACGATAAAAACAGACGACAGGCGGCAGGCGTAACGGCGGCACATGACACCTGAAAAGACACACGGCAGATACCCGCATGGCGTGGTGCGGCCCGCCTCTCACTTGCCGGGCCAATTCCTGGCTTTCCTCTTTGGATTGCGGGAGCCGTGAGGGGAGAAATTAAACGAAGGGAGTTTTTTTATTTTTATTTTGTCTGTCTTTCTTTTTGCAACCGCGGCCCCCCACCGGCTGCGGTCGCCGTTGGGGGATGGTGGGCGCCCCGCTACTCATGTCTTTTCCAAAAGCCCCTGCCATTTGTTTCTCACCGCCACTCCCCCCTCCCCGCAGGCGCACGTCTGCAGAATCGGAGTGGGATGGGGGAGAGAGAAAGAGAGAAGATAAAAATACCACTTTTCTTTCTTTTTCTTTTCTTACATTCCCTGTCTCTCTCTCTCTATTTGTGTTTGTTTTGTCTGCGCCACGTTTTTTTTTTCTTTTCTTCTTCTTCTGCAGTTGTTTTGCCTGCGCCCGTGCAGCGCGTGAGGCGTGAAGGAGGGGAATATTACGACGAGAGGACGGAATTTTGCCGAGGACGTGGGGGGGCCGGGCCCAAAACAACACAACACAAAAAAGCAACAAAAAAGGGGAAGAAGAACTGTAGGCGTAGGGGGTAGTCGTGGCGTGTTGCGTATTCTTTTTTTTCCCGCTGCGGGTGGAGCCATTCAACGGGGCCGGGGGCTCGTAGGAGAAGTGCAGGAGGCGGAGGTGTAAACAAAACAAAGAGGGTTTTTTTTTAGGGGGGCTTACAGTTCCTGTGTTTTTTGTTTTGCCTCTCTTTTTTTTTTTTTTCCTGTTTGTTTGTTAGTGGTTTTATTTTTGATATCCCTCTCATGCTGCGACTATCGCGGGGACTCTGCGGCCTTTACGTGCCTGTCGTCGGCTGCATCTTCCTTGTGGACACGTTGTATGGGTGCAAGTACAGTCCCCATATTGGTGTGTGCAATCTACCGTATGTATACGTGAAGGCGCTTCTTTTCTGCGCCTCAGGGCAGGATAAATGGGAGCCGAAACGGAAATATGTGCATGGTCTCATAGAATACCTTGTACCATTCAACAGAGAGCAGGATTCACTGACAAAGTTGGAGCTCATGCAGTTTGTAGACACGGTGCCACCACGAGCAATTAAGATTCATACCGCTTCCACCGTATTGGGCTCGGCACAGCTGTCGTTGACTCATTCCACGTCTGCCTTGCAGCAATCTGCGTCCACGAGCGGTGCAATTCTGCGGTCTAGCGGTGGTGGGCCGTCTTCAGTTACAGAAAACGTGACGTCATTTCTTTCAGGGGCACTTCTTCCGGCTGCACTGGCTCGCGTATTGTTATATGACGCAGTGTGTACCTGTGCCGATGACGACGAGTACAATGAGACCGAGCGACATCGTGTGTCACAAGTGGCGGCAAAGCTTGGCATTCCGCAGCGTGTTAGGGATGCCATTGAAAAGGTGGTTGTACAGGAACGACTATTGGCCATGCGGAAGCGGCGATTATTACTATTAACGGATACCCCGCCGACACGTTGAGCCAATAAACAAAATTGCTGTTTATAATGTTTGTGTGTCATGTGTACACGTATGGTAGATATGCACACACACACTCTCTCTCTCACAGGGAAGCAATGTACGTATATATATATATACATGCACGCATGTGTGTTTGTATGTATGCACTTTGATATTTTTGTTGTTTATTCTAGCCGTTTTATTCTACAGGTACTTCTGCTTCCAATGACGCTTGCCTTTTGCCATTGCTGCAATATTTTTTCCCTCTTCTCTCCGCTTTTCTTTTTCTTTTTTTTTCCTTTTTTTTATGTTGGCTACCGCTGCTGATTTCTGTGAGAGGGAGATGCCACCCAAATGAAACAAGAAACATGTGCATGAACATCATCCCTGACTTGTCGGTTTTTTTTTTTCTTTGATTTTTCTTTTTTTCTTTTTCTTTTATTTTGACTCTCTCCTCATGTTTTGCACATTTGTGTTTGGGGTGTTTGTGTGAAAAGGGAGAAGACTTCCTTTCAAAACTGTCCTTTTAATTTATTTAGACAAAAAACAAAAAAGGGGGTCGGGTGCTCACATCCACGCATCTGCCGCGGCAACGTCCACACCGGCAGCTCCGAACAAAATCCCCAAACACACACACGCACAGTGGCATCTTCCGCCAAGGAAAACAATCATATATATTCTGCAACGAAAAACCGGGGCGCAACGAGAGGGTGAGAAAAACAACAACAACAACAACAAAAAAGGAAAAAATAACAAGAAATGGCTTCTGTTGGAGCCGCTGTGGTGGTGCCAATTCTTGTAATTTGCGCTCTGCTTCTGCTGCTGATTCTGGCAGTGATATTCTACTACTTCTACCACACCCGCTTCCGCAATGTGAATACGAAGTACTACATGTATCCAGGCTTTGCACGCCGCCGCAAATTTGAGTTATCATGTATTCCCGCACCTGGTTTATACCAGCCTCCGCTGGAGGTGAGGTTGCAGTGCTCCCAGCAGGAGCCGTGTGACATCCTCTTGGACGTAAATTACGTGCCGGCGAGTAAGATATCAACAATGGATGATACGACTGCGGATGCTGTAAGACTTCTTGGCACGGATGATTGCTACAGTGATCACTTTATGCTTTACACCGAACCGCTGGAATTCATAGAAGCCGGTAGGTACATGCTATATGCTTACACTGTCTACCCCACACTACGTGTTGTGGGGTCTGTACATCAATTCTGCTTTGATATTGTGAGTGTGAACCGGGATACTAGGTCTGGGGAGATGCAGCAACCACCCCACGTTAGTATCAATGTAAATCGTGACAGCCGAAGACATGTATCGATGTCTGCTGTGGGGAACCGCGCACGACCAATCCCACCTCGCATCATCCCAGAGAAGGGGGAGGTGACAACCTTCACCCCCATCAACATTGCCCTTAGTGAAAGCAGCACAACGCCAGATCAGATACGGTACAGTGTGGACGGCTCTCCCCCGTCGTTGCTTTATACAGGACCCTTCACCCTTTCTCTTCCACCCTTCAACACGGATGGCGGGAGCTCACGAATACCGGTGGTGATACGGGCGCTCACCGTCTCGACTCAAGACGGGCTGCTAACGAGTGAGACCACAGAAGCTCACCTCACTGTGTACAAAGCGGGTCATTCCTTTTTTGATCCGAATATACCGCCGCCCGTAGCCCGCGTCCGCGCCTTGGAGGCGGAGTTGTACTTTGATGAATCCAGACGACCGCCAAACACCAGCATCATCTATCAAATCGTGTATGTGGGGGAGGCCAGGCAGAAGCCTAAGTTTTCCCACAGGAAGGGCATTCTCTACGAAGGAAAGCCGGTACCATTGAAGGAGGATGTGGCGTTTGTGTACGCGTGGACATTTAGGGAAGACACGCATGGCGGCCAGTGCATAGAGCCCCATATGGATGAGAGAGGTCATGGGAAGGCACGTAGCTCGGCTGCCGTGTATGACTGCAATCTTGCCATGACGTGGAACCGAGAACCACGTGGGGAGGATGTCGGAGGAAGGGGAAACGCACTTCCCCCACCATGTATATGCATCCGATGCAAAGAAATGGATGTGTTCTTTGAAGATCCTCCTGTGGGTGGTATTATTTGCTACACACTGGATGGTACAGAGCCTGCGCAGCCAGATTCCACCATTACTGCAAAACATCTGGCAGGGATTGGCCGGAACGACACGGTACTTCTGCCCAGAGATCACGAAAAAATTTTAGAGTTGGGCACGCATGTTTACAGGGAGAATCAGCCTATTCATGTGACGCTGATGAGGACGGAGCAGGTGGTTTTGACGGCTCGCACATTTATTCCGGTCGTAGACCTCGCGGCCAATTCTGCCGTGACAGGGTACCGCTTTGGAGAGTGCTTTAATCGTAGTTTTTCCACACTGTAGAGATGTTTTTTTTTTTTTTAAAAAGAAAAAAGAAATGCATAGATGATTGAAGACGCAAAAAAGTTGAGAAACAACAACAATAATAAAAAAACAACAACAACAACAACGAAAGTGAAAAAAAGAAAAGGAAAAAAAAAGAGGAAAACTGAGTTTGTTTTTTTTTTCCTTTTTCTTCTTATTGTTATTCCTTTTTGTTTTTATTTTAAATGGATGGGGTTGCTGCTGCTGTTTTGGGAGTTTTATTTCAACGTGCACCACCACCACTACCACTGGCAAAAGCAATGGCAGCAGCAGCAGCGGAATGTATATATTTCCATACAAAGTCTGTGTGCATGCGTCTGTGTGCATGTGTCTGTGTGGGATTACGATAGAAATTTGTGTGGGATCGGTGAGTATATTTATATGTGCTTTGCGTGAGCATAATGATTCGCAATAGAAGTAAACGTACACGGTGATATGTCTCTGTGCGTGAGTAGGCGCTGCTGGGGGGAACACACACACACACACACACACAGAAAAACGAAGAAAACAAAAAACAAAACAAAAAATATCATTAAAATTTCATTTGTCATGTTTTTTTTTTTTTTCTTTTTAACTTCTCATTTTTGTGTGGAATTTGGAGGAGGGGTGCACGCCTCAGAACACAAGGAAAGAAAAGAGAAGAAAAAAAAAAACAAAAGAAAAAGCAGAAAAAAAAAAGGTAAAAAAAAGGAGGAGCCACGTTTAGAGTTGGGAAACATCTTTTTATTTTTTATTTTTTATTTTTATTTTCCTTTTAAATATATAATTAAAGGGCGAAAGGAAAAGGAAAGAAATAAAGAAAGAAAGAAGAAGGAACAGGGAAAAGGGCAATAACCTCAAGTACATAACAGGAAGAGAGAGGCGTACACATCCATACGGCAGATGCTCAAGAAGGTCTCTTCAAGGTCTCCCTTTCCCATTTCGGTGGCGGCGTCCCCCTGGTCGTCGCAGGACATTGGGCGTGTTGCTGGGAAGCGCAAGAAGGACGCCCAGGCGGGGTCGGTGAATGCCGACCGTACGCTTTCGGTGGAGTTTGCGTCGCCTGATTGGACGGTGGAGGGGCTGCCGTTTGGCTTTAAGAACGCGGCAGGAAATCTTGCGCTTGACTCAGAGAGACGGTGTCTCTTTGCAGGGCTTGGGACGAAGCCTACGGTGCGTGAATACCGACTGGCGGTGACGAACGCGGTACGAGAGGCCCAAAAGCTTCAAGCTTCGGCACTTGTGCTTAAGTCATTGCCAGCTAATGTGCACTCGATGGGGGATTTGTTTCAGGAGCCAAGCGTGCTGCCCTCAATTGATGTTGTGGAGAAGACAGCCTCCTTTGCCGTGACTGCCGCCTACAAGTACACTCGCCTGCGTCTCAACAAGGACGGCGGTGATGAAACCAAAAACCCCATGGGAATTTTTATTGACTCGGTAGCAACAGATGCCATAGCTCGGGGCAACATCATTGGTGGCTGCGTCAATGAGGCAAGAAGCCTGGGAAACCTGCGAGAGGATGAAGGTAGCCCTCAACTGTACTATGAATGGATTACAAAGGAACTTGCTCCACTTGGTGTGAAGGTGCGTCATGTACTACGGGGAGAGAAGCTGCGAGGGGCTGGATTAAATCTCTTATACAATGTGGGGAAAGGATCACGTCACAAGCCTTATTTGGTGGTTTTTGAATACACAGGAAATCGACATAGTGACGAAGCAACAGCTCTTGTTGGAAAGGGGGTGACGTTTGATTGTGGCGGTCTGAGTTTGAAGCCAGCTGGCTCGATGGAGGGGATGCATTTGGACATGATGGGTGCTGCGACAGTGATGTCAACAATTAAAGCCATTGCTTTGCTTCAATTACCGGTGAACGTTGTTGGTGCTGTCGGCCTCGCGGAGAATACCATTGGCCCTGACAGCTATTTCCCCTCTTCTATCATCACAAGTCGAAAGGGACTGACAGTCGAGGTGCGCAATACGGACGCTGAGGGCCGCCTTATTCTTGCTGACACTCTCACATTTGTGCAGCGGGACGCAAAGTTGGCGAAGAAATTGAAAACTGTTATTGACATCGCCACCCTTACTGGGGCCATTTTAATTGGTCTGGGAAGTCGACGTGCGGGGATGTTTAGTAACGATCTCCACTTATCACAACACCTTATGGCAAGTGGGCGCAGCAGTGGCGATGAGTTGTGGCCGATGCCGATTGGCGAGGAGCACAAGAATGCGATGAAGGGCGGGATCGCAGACCTGAGGAATGTCTCCTCTGATAAGGAGGCGGGTTCTTGCACGGCCGCTGCCTTCTTGAGTAATTTTATTGAGGATGGAATGAAGTGGGCCCATCTTGACATTGCAGGACCGGGAATGGGCGGGGACAAACCAAAGGGGTTTCAGCCCGCCGGGGCGCCTGGATTTGGCGTACAGATGCTGCTGGATTACTTTCGCCTGACGCCGGTGGACGGCGCTGTCAGTGACGCCGTTGACGTCACCAGCACCGAGGGAACGGTGGCCACCTCCGACGAGGACAGCACCGCTCCTGCCACGGCGAGTGGTGCGGAGAATCCGCCGAAAAGGAAAGGGATCAAAAAGGCGCAAAATGCAAAAAAGGACCTGAAGGTGAATCAGAAGAAGCGGCATGCAAGGAGGAGGAAGCAGTAACAACAGTGCAAATGGGGAGGCCCACAATCACCAACAACAAAAAGAGTATGTGTTGGGTGAAGAGTACATCCGTGCACGGTGGTGTGTGGGGTGCATGAATGATGATGCTCTCTCTATTGGGCACCGGAGCTGGGCAGACGGAGAGATGTTGATTGCATGTGCGTGGGGAGAAGACATGTAATGATCCGATCGGTGGGCCGATTGAACAACGCACGTTGAAATCCGCACTCTGGAAGGAGTGGGAAATCCATGTGACCGAAATTAACATGATGAGCGGAGAGAGGGAGAGAGAGAGAAGAATACATACAGTTGGCTGTGCCATTTGAAACTGGAAGAAAATTTATAAGGGAGAAAACAAAAAAACAAACAAAGAAAAGGTAAAAGGCCGTAATATCACAGACATTTGGGCATTCTGCCGCGCATAGACGTGCGTAATAATACAACTTCATCACCAGCTGGCTATGCATGTTTAAAGTGCATAATCGCGTGCACAGGGAAATATGGAGGCACAACAGATTTTTCTCTAGTCTTTTTTGTTGTTGTTATTTATTTATTTTTTTTGTGGATGCTTCATGCCTACACGACACATCCCTACATGTATATACATATCTACATGTAGGGATATTTCTGATTTTTTTTTTCTTTTGTTAACGGAAAGATGTACGTTTGTACAAACGGTGTATGTGCGTTCACTTATCTTGTAAAGGCCTTTTATTATTATTTATTTATCCCTGACTTCTCCCCTTTTACTCAATGCGTTCGTGTGTGTGTGTGTGTGTGTGTGTGTCTGCGCATTGCTGGGAGTGGGAGGGTGAGCATCGGGTGGAAGTCCAAAACAACACAACAAAACGAGGGAAGAAGTGAATTTTAAAATATCTTTTTGTTCTTTTGTTTGTTTGTTGTTTACTTCCAAGAGGGGTGGAGAGAGAGAGAGAGAGGAAGAGACATCTTCTGCTCCGCACGGATGACATTATACCACATCATTGGTGCATAACTTCTGTTTCTGCCACTCAGTGATGCCGTCATCCCGCTGCTGATTCTTCTCTGGGTGCAAATTTCTCTTTTTTTTCTTCTCCTTCTTTTCTCTTTTTTACTTGCGGTCGGCATTGGCTGACAGTGCATGTGCGATGGCGTATGAATCCCCTGCGCGGGTGAAGTGGGCCACGGCGATCTTTTGGAATGTGCTCGATCCCGCATTCCGCATGCACTTCAAATATTACCGCAGGAAGGTCGCTGTTGACCGCTACCTAGAGCGCAAAGGCGTCGTCTTTAACGTTGCCGTTGGCGTGACGTTTGGCCTCACGTTGTACTTCACACTTGTCTCAAAGTTTCTCCTGCCTGCCCCGGTGGCATCGGAGTACTCGATGGAGGATAATGCGAAGGAGATTTTGCGCGCCATGAAGTGCGACACCACGAAGGAGCTGCCGGCCTTTCTGTTAATGCGGGCGAAGCGTGAGATCATTGGAAAGCTGCACGTTGCGGCTGACAGGGCAGAAGTAAAGCACCAGCGCGAGGAGGTTGAGAGGCTTCTTAAGACGTTGAACCAACAACAGGACAGCCCTCCACCCCAATGAGGAAAAGGACATGTCTTTTCCCTTCTGCTTCTCTTTATTATTTTATCTGTTTGGTGTTGTGGCAACGCGTTTTGTTTCATCAGATGTGTGAAGGGACAGATATTTCTGATGCGCTCTTGAGTGACTCTCAGTTGTTCTTTTTTTGGTGTGCAGTGATTTATTGAAGACTGAGAAGAAAGTATTGATGCATTGGGTTCCGGGAGACTTTTTTGTCGGTTGTCGAGCCCCACTCACTGCGGGCGATGGATCGGCGTGAGACATTGCCGTGTTCACTGGCGAGGCTGCAATGGCATCAATGTAAGTATATTTGGGGACAGAAGTGACACGCTGTTTTTGGCAAGCACCTGAAGAAACATCATGTCTCGTGCTCTCTGGGGATGGACCAGGTGCATGTCAATATGCCTCCAGCCAATGATCCATTTGGCATATTCTGTGAATTGTGTTCCGTGAGAGTGTTTTTTTCTCCTCTTCGTTTTTATCTTATTATTATTATTTGAACTTTCTGCTTCCTGGAGGATGTTCCATGCATTTCCCTGTGATTTTTTTTTTTTTCAGTTTTATCTCTCCTTACTTGTTTTATCTCCTTTTATACCAATAGCAGTGCTCATAGTGTGAGGTGCATTTCTACAGGGGAGGGGTGGGGAGTGGGGCGGCTGACGCCACGAAGAGGGGAACGCGCTTTGACATTTCGGCCGTGTATCCTCTTTCCTTCCCAGTCCCCAGCAATGCTGACACCGTCGTGGGGCCCGGTGGCGTCTGATACACCTTGTTTTGGTTTTGTGCCGCATGCATTGGCAGGTGACATTCTCATCACCTCCCGGCGGCTGCAGGTGCTTTCATATGTGCTGGCAGAGCTCAGCAGCTCTGCGATGCTTTTGGATGACTACGTGAGGGGCATTCTTAATATCCCACATCGGCTACTCGTCGCGTGGCAAAGCATCGCCGTCGCGGCGAGAGCCCGACAGGCTACACAGAGAAGTGGGGAGAGTGGAGCGCTACGAGAAACTCCGAAATTCGGTGGCCGAAGAGAACCACTGGCGCCACGCACACCGGTAGGAAGACGCGACCACAACAATGCCTCCATTGGTGGTGCGTCCCCGCAGCTGTCGCAACAAAACACCAATAACAATCGGGAAGTGGACGATAATCGGACCGCAAAACTCCATGCATGCCGACTCATGGAAGACAATGCGGCGCGCCACGTGGAATTTATCCGACGCACAGTCGTCATGGCGCTGTTTCAGCAGTATTTGCAGGTTGTCGTGGAGAAGAGCGTGGATGATCTCCTGTTGCGGGGTTGGCTTGGTTCCGGTTTTGAAACAAACACAAGAGGCTCCAGAAGAGGAGATGTGGCCAGGCATGAGGGGGCTGAAAGTTCCTTTTTGGATTTGAAGGATGACGAGGGGGGTGAGGTGGGGGGTAATGAAGAAGTGGGGAATCCAGCAAACGGCAATAAACGCCCACGCGACGTTAGTGTTTTCCCATTGAGGCAGTTACTGCCATTGAATGTGTCTTCTGACCATGATGACCATGACGATGATGATAAGTACGTGAGGAGTCCGGTTAGTCTGCAGGCTTTTATGCGAGCAGCTATTGCTTTTAATCCCACTGTCTGTGCTCTGAGGCTGATGTCCCGCTGCATTCTGTACGCCAGACACGTTCGTAATGTAGACGACGAGGCAGCAGCGTCTGCTGGAACGACGGAAGGTGAGAAGGGTGTATTTTATGTTGTTGTTGCGAGCCGGGCAGTAGGGACGTGTGAACACTCTGAGCCTTGCTTCGGTAACCGAAAATTTTTTTTTGTAAGATGTCAAGAGTCTGAGGTGCGGTGCAAAAGAGATGGCTCGCCATCCACGCAATGGGCAGAGGCTGCCGCGATGTCTCCGACATGGAGAGGGCCGAATTCACGGCAGGATGCCAATCGTCACAAAAGTTCTGCCGTACCGCGCGGCCGTGAGGCATGGCATTGGATGATGTGCCTGATGACGCAGACCATGACGGGACAGCAGTCGGGTCAGGGGAATACGCTGGTTCGAGATTGTGGCGGGAACCAAACACGGCCTTGTGTGCCGTGGAGACGCTCCGCACAACACTCCTCTGAGCGTCGCACGCGGGAAGGGATGTCACAATTGGGACTTCCGTATGTGGTGACTCTGGCCGCACGTGGCGGTGGTGGTGGTGCTGCTACCATGAAAAGCGGGACGAGACCCAAAGGCGGCAGGGTCTTTGTGCCATCCTTTCAGCTGCATCGAAAGGCAGGGAAAAGGGGTGCACGTGATTATTTTCCTAATCGTCATTATCATTATGCTGAGGATGAATATGAAGAGGATTCAATTGAATCGTGGCTGGTGATGCATTCGAATCGTTGCAGTGCCACAGGGACATTCTTCGGTCCCGCGACCGCTCGCCCTGGGCGGCTGATAACAGATGCTGGGAAACCGTTGGGAGGGTTGTCGTTTGGCTCCTCCGTTGCGTGCAGCGCCAACAACTTTGTTGTGCCCTTTGATCAGGCCATTTCTGCCCCGCCAAACGCTGGCCATGACACCAATTACCGGGAACAGCAGTCGACGGAGCAGTTTTCGGCCACCACAGAAGTGGTGTCGGCGGGCCAATTAGCTTTTGCAGAGGAACTGCTTGCCAGACTCAACTTTTGGTGTGCTCGTGGGCAGCCACGACGCTGCTACTACGATCCTGCCTTGAGTGACGGGTGCCAAACGGCGACGGTCAACCCGACAACAGAAATGAGAATGGATAGGGGTCATGGCATTGCAGGTTCAAACCATACCGATGTGGATTGCAAAGGGGAGATGCCGTTAAGGCTTCTTTTTACGCAGGTGGGAGTAATTCGGTTTCGTCCCGTGGAGGCTTCTGTGTATCGGAGTGGAAGGGGGCAGGAACTTCTTCTTCAGGCGCTTGCCGATTCTACAGAAGTGGTCATATGCTCCGTCCTTGAGAGCCGTTCACATTATGGCTGGCAAAACCATTCCTCCGGAGGAACGGAAGGAAGGGTTGACGGGTGTTATGCATTTGACACCTATGCAGTGTCTGATGATGGCAACGATCCTTTTTTATGGGGACGCTATGACGACATCGCGATGGAGGCGTCCGTAAGCTGGGCGCAAGGTGAGGTGACCACGGATGGTGCGGACGATGTATGCGACACGGATGGCAATGGCGTCTCCACTGCGGGAAATTCGTCAAATTCCCACGTGGCGACGCGCCGGTCTCTTTCCATGCGTGAGAAACATCAACGTAAGAACGAGCGACTGAAAATTGAATTCCATTTGGCCCATTCCCAACGCTTGGATGCCCTCCTGGTACACCAGCAGGCTGCAAAACCAGTCGCTGCGTTAATACTGCGTCAGTTGCCGCGAAAACTCCATCACACCACGGGGAATGGGAGGCAACTTGTGCAAGAGACAACTTTTGTTGTTCAATCTTTCAGCCACTACGTTGTACACCTGCTGCGGCAAATACGGGAGGAAAACGTGCTGATGGTGGACATGGACCGTACGCTGGTGGATAACGCCATCCTTGCCGGTGAGGATTCTACACCCATGGCATGCCAAAAGGTGAGCGGGGCAAAGGGAGGAAGTCAACTTCACTTTGAGGTCCGGAAGGAGGTGCGATATCTTGTCACGGACACACCTTTCCAGGGAATGCGCACGGAGACGATTTACGTGCGTCATGGGGTGAGACGGTTGTTACGGTACTTTGCTATTGAGTGGGGCATTCCTGTTGTACTCGTGACGAAATCATCGCGTCGCCGCACGGAGGCCATCTTGTCGCAGGCACTGGACCCGGAGGAGGAGCTGTTTCCACCCGGGTGCGGACGCGTATTTACGGCGGAGTTGTTACTCGATAAATTGTCGGATGACTTGCCTTCGGATGGTCCTTTTTCTTCTTCAGCGTTGCCACCACATGTTGCCAGTGAGAAGGACCATGCCAGATGGCGCTCTCACGAAAGTCTTGTGAACTCGCGGAAGTGCACCACAGCGGTTCTGCAGGAGTTAGATCGTGCACACAGGAAGAGACATGGCACGCGTCATTTCTCACCCAAAGCGAGGAGTGTGGCGGTGCTGGATGACGCACCACAGGTATGGGTAGAGGCAGACTGGCCTTGCACCGTATCGGTTGTCCCATACACGTTGGGCCGCGTGGATCCGCGGGAGTACTTTACACCGAATGGATTGATTCCATCCATGTTATTGTCCGTGCTCTACAGAGGCAAATGTGTGCGGTATCCCACACCACACCGTGAGGGAAATGAGAGCACATATGGCATAGGGGCGGTAAAGAAGGGAATTGGCAGAAATGACACGATTGGAATGGACTTTACCATTCCAGCACTTGAGAGATGTGTTTTTTTTTGTGACTGCGATCCTAATAATGATGTCAACCAGAATAATCTACTGGAGATGCCCCGCGTTAAAGATCCCTGCTTACCAGAAGATCATCTCTTATCTGCAGCCTCATCTGGCTACAATGCTTCTGCAGAGGATGAGGTGGCGTCCGGGGAGGAGACGGTGGTGGAGGAGGTCAATGAACGGCGTGAAGGCAGCAGTCCTTGGGCCACCGCCGACGTGGAGGATGTGACACCTCTTTAGGAGCAGACGCACACACACATATATATATATATATATATACACGTGGGGGGAAGAAGGAATGTTTAAATTGAATGCGTTTATTTTTTGTTTCCTGTGCTTTTTACATTGCGGTAAAATGTTTTCTTGTTTTTTTTTTTTTTAATGACACCCATAAATTTTATTTTATTTTATTTTTCTCTTATCTTTCTCTTTGTTGTGCCTTAAAAAACAAAAAAAAAACAAACTTTATGCTGCATTTTTGAATGAATATGCATGATAACGTAGGGAGGCTGCGTAAAGACCGGGGGGCCCGCACGCACGCACGCACTGCACTGTACAACTGTGGGAGGAAGAAGGAAGGGAAGGGGAGAAGTGAGCGGGGGTGACTGTTGTAGGGGGGCGATGAAAAACCAATACGAACTGCCAGAGCAGGTGCGGTGGTACCAAACGCTGTGGGAAATGCGGAATCATGAGTTTCGCACCACATTTCTGACGACTAAACGCCGCCATTGGCGTATGTTTTGGAAGTATGAAAGTCATTTGGTCTACGAACGTGTCATTATGGGATTCATCGTGGCTTCATGTATGTTTTTTATGTCCAATTTGGATTTGACCGCAGCTGTGTTCCGTCTACCAACAGAAGATGTGAATGAGTTGCTTAAGCAAGACGTCTGGAGGAAGTATCGAAGTGAAATCAATGAGAGGAAGGAGCATGCAAGCAAGATGCTGGAGGAATCTAGTTACATTCATAACAAAAACAAACCCTACTCGACGTAAAGAGTATGTGTATGTATGCTGCGGCGTCTCCATTGCGGGGTTGTGATGATAACAGGGATGACGGTTGGGAGTAGCAGTGGGTTTCTGTTTACCCACAACAGTGGTATTGTGTTGTAGATTCTTTTTTGTGCCTGAGTTCCTGTGTGTGTGTGTGTGTGTGTGTGTGTGTGTGTGTGTGTGTGTGTGTGTGTGTGTATTTTGCATCTTTTTTCCCCAACATTGGCCGCTTTTGTATCGTACCGGCTGTCATGAAGAAGAAGGAACATATTTCTGGCCTCTCTTTTTTTCTTGTTTTTTTTTCTTGTTTTTGACTTTTGTCTTCCCTCTATCACTCCCTTGTGGTTGTGTCCTACACGCGGTGACGTGTTTCTGCAGCACAAACACGCACGCACACATAGTTACGCACTCCGACACGCACAGTCGCACGCACGTGAACGCAAGGGCTCTCACTCTTTCTGACGCCTCCGTGTACACAAAAGGATAAAGTCATGAGCATTTCCCGGTTCCGTCACACACAATCTGTCCCGGCACGGCATGACAGACACTTCATAAACGTCAACCCCTCAGGTGCGATATGGGACTGCAGTAACATGATTGCCTGCAATGACCGCTTTCTTGCGGTGCCGTGGGCGCAACTTGGCAGTACGGCAGTGCTACTTCATACCGACTATGGCAAGGTTGCATCCAGCCCGCCGATATTATTGGGTCAAGAGGGCCCGGTCATTGATGTTGCCTTCAATCCGTTTGATCCTACAAAACTTTTTACAGCAAGTGAGGACGGTACCATCATGGGGTGGGATATTCCAGAAGAGGGTCTCACACAGAGCACCAGTGACCACATTGTACATCTGCAGGGACATACCAAGAAGGTGGGTATTGTGAACTTCCACCCTAGTGCAATGAATGTACTGGCCTCCGCTGGGGCTGACATGGTGGTCAATGTGTGGGATGTCAACACTGGCAAGGCGGGTGAAGTGCTCAAGTGTCACACGGACCAAATCATGTCGCTGGAATGGAACCTTGATGGTTCACTGCTCTGCTCCACCTCAAAGGACAAAAAGGTGAATATTATGGATCCTAGGATAGGAGATATTGTTGCCTCCGGCAGCGCTCACCAAGGCGGCAAGACCCAGCGTTGTTTGTGGGCAAAACGGCAAAATCTCATCGTGACCGTTGGATTTAGTAAGGCACAAAGCCGCCAGGTCATGCTGTGGGATGCCCGGGACATGGCATCACCGGTGCATACGGAAGATATTGACCAGTTCAGTTCTCTCATTTTGCCCTTTTTTGATGAGGACACAAATATTTTGTACATTGGAGGCAGAGGAGATGGAATTATTCGTTTTTTTGAATTGGCGGATGGACGACTTGTGCCGTGCTCCTCCTACGACTCTGTGGAGGCGCATAAAGGGCTCTGCATGTTCCCTAAATGGTCCTTGGACACACGACAGTGTGAGATTGCGCGTTTTTACGCACTCACGCCTCGGTCCATTTACCCCATCCAAATGCTTCTCCCACGTAGACTGGCGGATAGCGAATTGCAGGTCGATGTGTACCCTCCCACCTTTGCAGACGTGCCCGCCATAACGGCAGAGGCATACTTCAGCGGGGGAAACAGCGAACCACTTGTGACGGATATGCATGCCGTGTTTAATGGAACGGAGCGTGAGGTAAAGAGAGCGGTTGCTCTAACGCCATCAGGTAAAAAACGCCATCAGGGGGTCACTTCAGCAATGACACATTCCTTTGATACCAACTCATCTAAGTACACGGACCCCATGACGATGGGGGTGGAATACACGGAAAAGAGAAGGGATGAGGGGATTTTAGACGAGCGTTTGGGAAAATTAGCCGCTCTTTCGTTGGAGTTGCAGAAGCAGGAGGAGGATCTGAAACGATGCCAAGAGGAGGTTGAAAAGAAAACACGAATTGTTATGGAGACTGTTGAAAAAATACGTGACATTGCCCTTGGACATGCCTTGTAGCGGTGCATCGTTATGCGTATGCATAAGTTTCCCGCTTATAAATGAGGGTTATGAGAGCACACGTATGAAGCGTACACATGTCTCCTTTCCTTCTCTCCCCCACTCCTTTTTTTCTTTTTTCTTTTTTCCCTCTTCTGCTGTTACCGTCAGCTCAACATCAAACTTCTTTCTAGAAGATCTTTTGTATTGTCTCTGTGCTGTTTTTTTTTAGATGTTTAATTTCTTTTCCTTTTCACCGCGTGATTTTTTTTTTTTTTTTGTTGTTGTTATCGTCTTCCGGCTCTGTGTGTGTGTGTGTGTGTGTGTGTGTGTTTTACTGCAAGATGACACCACCACTACCGTCCATTGCTTGCAGTGTGGGAGGAAACATGCACACAAAAATATATTGGCGATGTGGGGAGTTGACCGAAAAAAAGAGACGATGCGAACAGACGGGGAGGGGAGGAGGAGGGGAACGCACACACACACACACACTAAAAGAAAAAAAAAAAAAGGAAGAAGAAAAGTGAAGGCCGGGAACGAAAAACCAAAAAAAAAAAGGGAGAAAAAAATTCTACTGTGCATGCTGGTTGACTTGTTTGTGCGTTGTGGGCGCCTGGGCCCTCTTTTTTTCTTTTGTTTTCTTTTTTTTTTTTTTTTTTGCTGGGGGCCTCCTTCCGACGCTTCTTTTCTTTTCCTTCTTTTTTTTTTTTTTTGTAATTCTCCTCCATTTGTGTGCGACGTTTCCATTTTCTTCCCTACGCGTGGAGAGGGGAGTGGAACGCACACGAACACACACGCGCACACTCAGGTGCGGCCCGATAGATTTCATCACACGAGGTTGCGGTTGTCATTTATGTACCAGCTGCTCTCACCCAGGACGGCACGCCACGCCCGTCTCTTTCGTCTTGCGAATAGCCTTGCGTCATCTCCTTCCGGCACCGCCGGCGTTCCAAAGACGGACGGTGAACGTTTGCTGTGGGTGAACT
>NW_001849412.1:74517-89896 GCF_000209065.1 Trypanosoma cruzi
GTGGGTCTTGATAATGCTCCAGGTCATTACACAAATTTCTTGGACTGGATGGGACGCCTCACAGAAACACGGGGATTCAAGACGGAGCACGCGCTCTTCCAGTTCAGCCGACGGAAGTTTAACAGGGACGACGTTCGTGTTATGTTTGAGAATTACAAACTTATGAGCCGAGCGACCCTTCTTGCGGACAGTGCTGACAGCTATAGTCACTTTTACACGGTGCTGAAAGATTTTGCACGAAAGGTGGCCGGTGAGGACTCACGCCACCAGATTGGTGTACGCATTGACGAGCCGGAGGTGGATGCGGAGACCGGCATTGCCGTCGGCCGTGGTTGCGCGGATGGGGAAAAGTATCAATTTACTGCCCTCTTGCGTGAGAACCGAGATCACAACGGCGCCATTACCATCATGGGCAAGCCAATGGCCCTCGTGCTGGATAACAAGGCATGGCTGATGGAGATGCTGCTTATGCCTTTTGATGAGGCGAATTTGGATTATAGGGACTTTGACGTGCACATTGTGTTGGAGGGGCATGCTATGCCTTCCATCGCCAACGAAATTGCTGCTTTTGCCCTGCGCATGTCGATTGCCAACGCCCTTGTGAAGCTCTTGCCTCTCACACGCATTCCGCTGAAGAAGTCCGGCCTGCTCTCCGTGGATCGTCGTCGCGAGAGGGGGCAGTTCCCCGGATATTTGGACGGAAAGAAGGTCAAGCGAAAGTTTGCCAAGCGTTAGTGAAGGTGCCTCTATGCATGATGCGGCGAGAGGTGGAGAGCGACAATGGATCAAGGGAAGAGGAAGAGGAGAAGAAAGAGGAGGATTGTGTGAGACACAGGGAGAGAGAGAGAGAGAGAAAAAAAAAATCAAGGTGCCTGGCCGGCCAAAGGTGTGTCTGTATTTTTGTGTTATTATTATTATTATTATTTCCCCCCTTTAGCGCTTATGACACCATTGCCATTGTTGGTTGTCCTTCTCTCTTTTTTTTTTTTTTTTTTGCACTGGCTTCTTGGCGGACAGGGGATTAGGAGGGGAATGCTGCTCCTTCTTCTTGCGGCGATTATTTGGGGCATAACCAACCCGTTGCTGAAGCGCTACAGCAGCGGCATGGCTGTGAGTTCTTCTTCTTTTCTGGAGGATCTGCGCTTTCTGGTGTCGCGTCCCAAGTACATGGCGACACAACTTCTCAACTTGAGTGGGTCTGTTTTGTTTTTCCTCGGGCTGCGTCATGTCGATGTGGCGGTGGGTAGCATGGTCGCCAACGCCTTGGCGTTTGTTATCACCGTGCTGGTGAGCGCCCTTGTGCTGCGTGAAGGCGTCTTGCGACCAGCAACTCTGCTTGGATGTGGTTTAGTGGTGGCAGGGACGACGTTGTGTGGAATTGCCTCATCGTCACGCGATTGATGGAACCGATAAATAAATAAATAAATAAATCAAGGGGACACAGCAAAACCTACACGGAGATGAAAATGAGAGGAGAAAGAATGGATGATTTTGCCGTTTCTTTTTCTCTCTCTCTCTCTCTTTTTTTTTTTTCTTTTTGTTTGCTCGCGGCTTCCACGATGGATTTGAGCGGCAACGCGCCCACGCACACAACAACAATAAAAAAGGATGAAGTCATGAAACGCATCGTTGCACCGAGGCGTTGGTCTCAACTAAACCGGGTGGAGCACCCGCCGCTAATGATGAAGCAGCTCTTTCAGGGCGTGTGCGGAGGACTGCGGTGGCTGGAGCTGAAGGAGCTCGCCGAACATCTGGCGACGCGGGCGATTGAGGACGGCTACCCAAGCACCAGCAGCGTGCGTCAGGCTCTGCAGGCGAAGAGGGCCCCACGGAGTAGGCGTCGGCAGGTGCGGGAGGAGATGAGACGCAACGTGGCGGCATCACTCCCGCTGACGTCATCGCAGAATGCGCTGACAGTGACGGGGGGGCTTTCGACATGTTTGGCCAAACCGAAGCGGCTTGTGCTGTATGACGTGTTGGACTGCACCCTCGGCGGCGGCTATCACGCAGGGGCTGTGCTTGAGAATGGAGGGCCGTACACACGCGTCGTCGCGTTGGACTGTGACCACGACGTCATGCAGACCGCAATGGAGCTGGTGGACGAGTTTGGCGCTGACCGTTTTAAATTTTTTTGCCGTCAAATGTCAGAAGCGAAGTCTTTGTTTGGTGAAAGGTCCTTTGATGCTGTAATGATTGACCCTGGCCCCTCCGAGACGCAATTGGAGAATCCGGAGCGCGGGTTTCTTCTTGATGACGAAAACAGTCACCATCTTGACATGCGTTACGGGCCACAGCTTGGAATTGGCGCTCTTGCGTACCTCAACACAGTACCGCAGCACGCTTTATCAGGTGCGTTGAGTGCCTATGGTCTGCTTACACCTGAGCAGTCAATGAAAATGGCACGTGAGGTGCGGTGTCGTCGACCTTTCACGTCTTCACGGGACGTCATTGGCTGCGTTGAGGCCGCCGGTGACATGTTGCCTGAGGAGGTGTGGAGTACGCAGAGCAGTCGACGCAAAACGCCCATGTCATGGAAGTTTTTCACGTCGTTACGCTGTATTTTGAACAATGAGATGTACGAGCTGCGAGAGGCTCTTGAGAATGCGCTGCTACTGCTGCGCGACGACGGCCGTCTCGTCGTTTTTTCCCGCCTCATGTGGGAGGAGAGGCTCATTCAGAGTACCGTTGAGAGCCATCCCCATGCGCTCTTGTGCTACACGGAGGATGTGCCTATGGAGGAGGTGTGCGAGCACGGTTTTACACGGCACACAAAGATGTGGGTTGCGTCACGCGTTGCCAAGTCATCCTATGCACTGAAAAACACCGTTTCTCTCACCGAGGAGAAGGTGAGGGAGAGTTCACTGCGTTGGCTAAGCGGCATGTACGCTGGTCAGACGTATGGTTTCCCTGCGAACAACTTCACCTTTGAAAACCTGGAGCCGAAGGAGCGACGCACACGGAGGCGGAATGGCAAGCCACCACCGCCGGACTACGGGCTGGACGACAGGTAGCCAACATCCTCCAGTCGCTGGTATTCTGGATACCACAAGAACACACGGGGATGGCGGTATTTCGTGCGCAGCGCATAAGCGGGGGCTGCTGATGTGCGAAGCGACAAGGCACCGAAGTGTCCCTCAGTGAAATATAAATACTGCCTGGGCGTGAGGAAATACGGTGGGAACGAAACAATTTTATTTTATTTTTTATTATTGATATTTTGCATGCGTCTGTGTGTGTGTCTTTGTTTCCGTTGAATGTTTGCAAACGGATACATGTGTACTTGTTGGCCGTTCTTCACGTGTCGTGTCTGTGTTTTTGTTGATTTCCCCTTGCATGGAGAAGAGGAGAGCGAAACAAAAGAGAATCACAATAATACAACAACAAACAAACAAACAAACAAACGATCATAGGGATTTAAGAAGGGAAGATCAATAAATTTAAAGGAAAAAAAAGGGGGGAAAAAAAGAAAGAACAACACGACGAAAGCGACAATGTACTCACAAAAGCAGCCGGTGCTTGTTTTGAACCAAAAGACAGAGCGGCAGACCGGACGCAAGGCGCAGATGAACAACATTGAGGTGGCTAAGACTGTGGCCAGTCTTATCAGCAGCACACTTGGACCGTGTGCAATGCTCAAGATGATTCTTGATCCAATGGGCGGCACGGTGCTGACGAATGACGGCAACTGCATCCTTCGCGAGATTGACGTGGTGCATCCCGCCGCAAAGCACATGTTGGAGCTCGCGCGTGCTCAGGACGAGGAGGTTGGCGACGGCACCACTTCTGTCATTGTGCTCACGGGGGAGATATTAAGCCTGGCGCAACCCCTCCTGGAGCGTAACATTCACCCGCTGAAGATAGTGAAGGGCTTCTCCCTTGCACTGACGGACGCCTTGGCGGCAATCGAGATGATTGGGACTACCATTGACCCGAATGACACGCGGCAGTTGGAGTCTGTTGTGCGGGCATGTCTTGGCACGAAGTTTAATTCACGTGAGGATGATATTATGTGCAAAATGGCGGTGGCCGCGACACAGCGGGTTGTCGTAGAGAACAAGACAACGGGCCAAAAGGAGGTGGACATCAAGCGATACGCCAAGATAGAAAAGATCCCTGGCGGGTCCGTCACCGATAGCGTCGTGCTGGACGGTGTGATGTTTAACAAGGATCACATCCACGCCAAGATGCGTCGCTACATTGAGAACCCTCGCATTATTCTTTTGGATTGCCCCTTGGAGTACAAGAAGCCAGAGACGACCATCAACGTTGAGGTTGGGCAGGCGACAGATTGGGAGTCGTTGCTGAAGCAGGAGGAGGATTACGTGCGGTCTCTCTGCAATGTCATCATCTCCTTCAAGCCAGATGTTGTCATCACAGAGAAGGGGGCATCCGACCTTGCGGCACACTTCTTGTACAAGGCCAATATTACATGCATTCGACGCCTTCGCAAGACGGACAATAACCGTATTGCCCGCGCAACCGGGGCAAAAGTTGTTAGTCGTATTGAAGAGCTCACGAAGGATCACATTGGACAGGCAGGATTAATGGAGATTAAAAAGATAGGAGATGAGTATTTTACCTTTATCACTGGCTGCAGCTCCGGCAAGGCGTGTAGCGTGGTTTTGCGTGGTGCCAGTAAAGATACCCTTAATGAGATGGAACGCAACCTTCATGATGCCATGTGCGTGGCCCGTAATATCATCCTTGATCCGCGTGTAGTGTATGGTGCTGCCGCCGTGGAAATGTACGTCTCATCCTATCTTATGAATCGTTCGAAGAGCATCACAGGTGTCCAGCAGGCGGCCTACCAGGCCGTGGCGATGGCCCTTGAGGTGGTCCCACGCATATTGACAAGCAACTGCGGCGCAAACGTCATTCGCACTGTTACGGAATTACGGGCGCGTCACTCTATGCCAGACGGTAACTTCTGGGGCGTCGATGGCACCACCGGCGAGATTGTTGACGTCCGGGTGCTGCAGGTGATGGAGCCTGCCGCCGTGAAGGTGCAGGCGCTCAAGACAGCCGTTGAGGCTGCGTCGATGATTCTGCGCGTGGATGATGTGGTGTCTGGCACCAAGTTGCGTCACGGCAATGAGAAGCCTGCACCCGCTGCGGCGAAAGACGATGATGATCATGGCGATGCCGCGGCTGCGGAGTGACGCAGAAGGGGGTGCGATGATTGATTGTCAATATTTTACGTACGTCGCCGTGATCACCGTTTTCCCTCGTTATTTTATTTTATTTATTTATTTATTTATTTGTTGTTGTTGTTGTTTTTTTCTTAAAAAAAATTTTTTTTACACATTCCGTCCGTGCGGAGAGACGACGAAGAAAACTTTTATTTTATTTTACTTGTTTCTTCGTTTCCTTTTGGTGGGTGGGTCGTTAAGGCGTGTGATCACGGGGGGAGGGAAGAAAGAAGGAACCTCCTCTTCCTTCTTCTCGTTTCTTTTTTTCCTCCTTTTTTAAAAAAATGAAAAAAAAAAAAAAGCCCCCATCCCACACAAAAACAACAACAACAACACTTCCGAAAGAAGGAAGTAAACAAAACGCGATTAGAAGAAATATATAAAAAAGAAAGAGAAAAGGAAATAAAAATGAGGGTAAAAGTTTTAAGCGAGAAAAAGAAAAAATTGTCCGTGCATGTTTTTGTTAGCGTTTGTTTGTGTGTGTTTTGTACGTCTCAGAAAAGGGAGGAAGAGGGAGGGAGAGAGAGGAACGACGGGATTGTACATATTTGTTCTCTGTGAGTGCGTGAGTGGGTGTCAGACTGCGGTGTGAGCCGACGGTGCCACACATAACACGCCTTGCATTGACATGCATAGCTGGCACAACGTGTACGCACATAACTTGACAATCTATCTATCTATAATGTCTTAATGCATCTGTGGCTCCATTGCTGGAAAGGGGGGCGTATCCCTACCGTGACCATCAGTGACCTTCTCACGAGGAAGCGCTTTTTAAATTCTCCACCCATTTTTTTTTTTTTTTTTTTTTTTTTGAATGTTGCTGCTGCGGGGCATTATTTAGGCACGACGGGGTGACGCAGAAGGAGAAGAGATTATTTTGCGTGAAGAGCGGGTTTCGTTGAAGGTGGGCGGGGTGGTGGGGGCAACGGAAAGCAGCGAAGTTAAAAAGGGAGGGCAAAACGTTTACAAAATCAGCAGCGTCTTTCTCCCCCCCCCTCTCGCATTTCTCCCAAACATTTTAGGACGAGGGCGTGAAGAGTAGGGCCGCCGAAAAGAGAGATTTTTACTCATACAGTCATACATACATACATACATACATACATAAATATATAAATACAGTTATTTTATAAATAATATAAACATTTATTAGAGTTATACGCAACTGAAACCGTAACATTACACATCTGGATACGCACACTAACTTTCCCCACCTGTGAGGGCGCTTAACTGCTGATGCTGCGTGCCTCACTCATTGTTTATGGCAGCGGATTTATGCGGACCATTGGGAAGAGGAAAAAGGCCGCGGCAGCCACAGCCGCCACTACTGCCATCAATGGGAAAACTTCTAGTGTTAGTACTGTTGCTGATAAGAAGAGAAGGAAGAAGGCGACGACGCAGGTTGAGGAAATGATGGATGGGGATTCCACACCTGTTATTCACAACAGCAATTCCACGCATACTCGTTTAGGTGACGGGAATTCAGAAAAGGCATCAAATTCTCGTCATGGGACCACCGCCACTGGCCTCCGCAGCCGCAGGAACAAACGCAGCGACGAGGAGGTTTTGCAATTAGCTCAGCGCATGCAGCGGCGGGACCTCACGGGGGAAGTGCCCGTGGCGTCCTTCGCTTACGAGATATTGAAGGCACACCCATCTGTGCGCCAAATGGGGTTGCGTGAGCGCATGTCATTTCTCTGCGATCGATGGGACCGGCTCAGGAAGGAGCAGCGGCAGGTGTACCTTGACGACCCGCTCAAAGGTCTGTTGTAGTCGAGAGCGGATTCTCCTCTCTCTCTCTCTCTGCGTGTGTGTTTGGAAGGGGAGGGGGCTGACGGCCAACAGCAGCAACAAAAACATTAGGGCCGTTGTCAAAGAAAAAAAGAAAGAAGGAAATAAAAAAAGAGAAAAGGAGAAGTGGAAGAGACAAAAAAACAAAAAACAAACAAGCAAACAAAAGCAACGAGAGTTCAATGAGAAAGAAGGGGAGGACGGAATGAATTATGTGGGGGGAGATTAGAAAGGGGTGGGGGGAAAGGGTTATGCCTGCCAGTACAGAGAGGTGGGAAAGGAATTGAAGGAGGGAGTGATTTCTGCGCTGTTAACTGCTTTTTTTCTTTCTTTCTTTTTTGTGTTTTACCCCTGCCATGTGGTTATTATATAAATATAGATGCCCTTGTCCCTTGAATTCCCCCTTAAACAACTTTTACCGCGTGCCACATGTATAAACACACACACACACAATATATATATATATATATATATATATATATATATATGACCATGACTGTATGAATATATATGTCTTTATAGAGTTCTTTGTTTGGAGGCGGTGACGGCGCTGATAATATGCCAAGATTGTGGGGGGCGGATATGTCGTTGTGGGGGTACGAGGGAGCGAGGGAGGGAAAGACTTCAACGCATCACTATCACTCATTTTTTTTTTTTTTTGCATCTGTTTTTATTGTCGATGTTTTTTACACAAGAACGAGGAGGAAAGGGCTAAACTGTTTAAAATGGCCACCACAGGAGAGAAGAGAGATGAACATATATATTTTAATGGATTTTGTGTCGAGCCGTCTTTCCTTTTTTTTTTTTTCTTTTGTGGGGGTACTTTTGCGCTTCACATGCTGTCCCACACACACACACACACACACACACACAAATGCAGGCAGCCGCTGTTAGGAGGAGGGGTGACATCAAGTTAGTTGTGCAGGTGGTATTTATTTATTTATTTTACGCGTGCGCCGGAGGGAATCATGTGGCGCCTCTTGATGTCGAGAGAATCGCGAAGGGCGGTGGCTTTAGGAGCGGCGACGACACTGTTGCCATTTCGTTGTGTTCATGAGCGGCCATTCCTTGATCTTCCGACCGATGTTTCTCAGGGCGAGGCATACGACATGGCCCGCGACGCCTTGGTACAGCTCAACGTGATGGTGCGACGCGGGATTGAGCCGGATGCGCTCATGTACACTTCTCTCATTGCCACGATGAGTCGGGCGAAGTTGGAATGGCAGGCGTATAAGCTTTTCTCCCGTATGTTGGAGCAAGGGGTGCGTCCATTGCCGGAAACGTATGTGGCGCTGCGCGACGCCACCTCACCTTCACGCCGGCGATTGAGGCAGGACTTACAGTTGAAGATTGAGGAATCTTTGGAGTCCTTGCCCTCTGAACTGGCCGAGGAGGAGTTGGCTCGCCGGCAGGAGCAGGACCGGCTGTGTGTTGAGAAGTTTGAGGACTACATGAGGGGTGTGCTGCCGACACCTCCGCCGTGTGCATCATACACGCAGACGACGGTGATGCCGGCCGTGCAAGGGGAGGGAGGCCGCAATGACGACGGCGATGTCCAGAAGGAAAGAAATGGCGCATCCGCAGCAGCGACAAAGAGGGATGGAGGCGGACAGGAAGAACCCCGACCCGTTGCGACTATGCACATACGAAATCCAACAGACGCTTGGAGCACTGCACGCATGATGGAGGAGCAGCGAGGAATTAGGACACAGCGTGCGCAAGGCAGTGACACCATCGCTCTTAGCGATGAACTTCATCGTCTTCACGAGGAAGAGCTGCGCATATTTCTTGCGGCGCAACGGCAACTACGCCACGGCACAAAGGATGAGTTAGTGCGCCGGGTGCTGGATAATGTACCTGAAAGGAGTATTCGTGACATGTTGGGGCGCCGAAAACATTACTTTCGGTCTGTTGCACACATCTTGGAAAACGATATACATGCACTTCGCCGGGAGAATATTGGCGAAAACAAAGACGTGTTACAAAATTCTGTACAGGAACAGTTCCCTGCAGCAGATCGTACATTGACAGCCGCAGAGAAGGAAACGGTGGCGCCGGAGGTCCTGCATACCCCGTGGGGGATTTTGCGAAAGCCGATGAAGCGAAAGCCCGACCCATCCGCATCGCGTAGCATGGAGCGCCTGCAGCGCATAAGCCTCTCCTTGGAGGAGCTGCAACTCATTCGATGTAAGGGAGAGACAGGAGACCTTGATGAGCTCCCGGAGAGTCTTCTGAGACGCTATGCGTTTGAATTTAACCTAAAGTGGAAAAGACGTTTTCCACTCTCCTTGTTGGAGGCCGTGCAATGGCACTGCACGACGTTCCTTCCGGAGCAACTGGATGGGAAGGTGGTGGTGCGGCCCACACCCGCTCTTCGCCGGCAGCAGGAGGAGGAGGGAATGCACAAAACATTGGAAAATTATGAGGCCTTTCGCATCATTTCACAGCGGACGAACAACCTACAGGTGGTGGACCACAAAGAAATAAATTTGCATCTCAAGAAGATACAAAAGACGATGCTGCAGAAGGAGCGGCACACGGAAGAAACACTTCGACGGGAGCGAAATTTACTTGACGCCGCCACTCTTGCTGCATCGGCAAAGTCATTTACGCCGCCAGATGGGACGTCGACTACCGTTTCACGGGTGCTTGGTGTGAATGAGGGTAGTGATAGCAATATTGCAAAGATTCCGCCGCCGGCATCTACTTCCGACACAAGGGATGATTCTTTGGTGCAGGAGGAATGCCATGAGTTGCCCCCGTGGGCAATTTTTTCCGGCGCAGAGGAGTTTGACATCTCCACTGGCCGCTTCGGTGACCCCGATGTGGGACGCTATCAGGAGCTTAGCGACGGCCGCTTCAAGGTGTTGCCCTCACGGGAAGCACAGGACAAGTGGGCCGTTGACCGTCAACTTTTGCCCGGCCCGTTGCAAGACAAACTGCAGCGGGCAGAGTTGCAGCAAAAATTGCACCACGAGGCCATTGAGAGACGGTACCAGCAAAAACTTCAGTACAATCGTTACCGCAAGTGGGACTCGTTTCTGCGTAAGGCTCAGGAGAAAGGACAGCGGGAGAAGAGCAGCGAAGAAGAAGAAGAAGTAGATGCTGTACGGCCACTTCCGCCAAAGCGGCGTCTCTCGCAGCTGCTGCGCAAAGGACGCGATAAGGCACCAGTGGAAGGCTCTGTGAAGGCCAAGTACACCAGAAGTCTTTGACACAATCTTGTGGGGGTCCACGTGTTATTCCTGTGCAGACTCCACTAATTGTTTCTTTTTTTCTTTGTTTGTTATCTTACCGTTGTTGTTTTTGCCTTCTTCGCGTATGAGCGAGAGGAAGGTACACGTCTTTCTTCTCAACTAGTGCCCTTTTTTTTATTTTTTAAATTCCTTTTCTTTTCGTTTTTCTTTTTTTCTGCGGTTTTGTTTTTAGTTGACGGAAGAAAAGGGGGGGACAAACGAGACTTTACGTGGAACGGCAATACGGGCTGCTGGAAAACAATGCAACCCCAAGAAAGCACCGCTTCTGTGTTTCCTATATGCGCAATCGGGCGTACTCTCTTGGGGAAGAGTCTAAGATGCGAATTATGCAAACCGACCTTCACTTCTTTCTTCTCCCACTCATACGGACACATAACACGACTGGGGGCATGTTTATGTGTGTGAATGCTTTTTTTTTTTTTTTTTTTTTTTGTGGGAGGTAGGGAGGGAGGGAGAAAAGAGGACCATTCACATCATTACAGAGGGCGGAACGGGCAAGACACATTCTCAGGCATACACGGAGGTGGCCACCCTCAGGAGCGACGAAACAAAAACCCAGGAAAAGGGGTGGAATTGACACTTTTACATTTACACATTAGGCGCAAAAAAAGTGTAGACAGACGGAGAAATAGAGCGAAAGAGAGAGGCGCTCCGCGTGTGGCGATTAGAATTTTCAATGCGAGGCGGGTGTCGTTGGACGCTGCTGTTATTACTCTTTCTTTTTCTTGTCAGTACTGTTGCGAGCGCGCAGGTGCCGGGGGATGCCTTGTCAACTGTCAAAGTAGACATGGGATTTAACGGCAAGTGGACAGCCGCCTTCGTGGCAGCTGCGGAGTTTAGTGACGCCGTTCAGAGTGACGTGAGCGATGCTCTCGGCATCCAACGTGCCGCCGCGTGGTTTGATGCTGCGCCTGCCGTTGCCGCCGACCCCGGCACTGTTGCTGTGAGTTTTGTTGTGTGGAGTGACCCCGGCATCGTGGCGAATTTTCTGCTGCGGGATGCCGAGTGGACGGCGACGAAGGCGTATTACACGGAGGCTACCACAGAAAGTGTGGCAACGCCGTTTGTGGCCCATGCCTTCCGTGTGGAGGCCATCACGGTGCGCTTCACAGGGGACGGATGGGGCGACACCAGTGCCCTTCCGGAGGCAAAACTTTCGGAGGGGATCATTACCGACGTGAAGGCGGTGAAGGATGTGACGGGTACACCGGCGAATTTAGATGCGGTGTTGATTGGCACCGTTGACCGCACGAGTGGGGCAACTTTTCACCTTGAGGTTGTCTCCGCTGGGATTCAAAATGTAACCACCCTTCTTTCCCCCGCCTCCACGTACGCGACGCTGTTGGAGTACTACAAGCATCAGACAACCCTGACCGACGGCGCACTGCGGGACGTCAGCAGGACGCCAGCATCTCCCATTCAACAGCAGTACCGAACACAAATGCAAATGATTTTTGGCGGTTCTTGGCAGTTGGTTTTGCAATCAAAGGAGTTAGAGGTGGCGTCAACAATACAGCTGATACTTTCAGGAGCCCTTGCATTTCAACCTTCCCGTGTTATTATTGGAAACATCAGCAAAACAGTCTACCCGTTCAATTTGAATGTCTCGACCTATGTTGTGCATTCCCGCGGATTCAACGCTAGTACAATTCCGAATTTGGCTGCGGCAGCGAACTATTCCTCATTGGTGCGTCTGTACATGTCAAATGGTGGGGATCCGGGCGTCACTCCCGTCTTATTGTTTTCGGACCTTGTTCCCTCTCGGCCTCCAACTGGCACGTCCGCTGTCTCGCTTGTTTCGACACACAAGCTCGTGTTCTCAGGCACTCGCTGGCCGACCGCACTTTCTTCTGTTACGGCGGACGTTTTTAAAGATGCGCTTGCAGGGGATCTTACGAAACTTGTGCCCTATGGCCCGACCACTGTGAATGTGCTGGGATATACCGTTGGGGCAAAGAATGGATGTAACGCTCGTGTGATGGTCGATCAGCAAGGGGATGTGCAACTGATTCCCGTTGCATTGAATGCGTTTTTTAAATTGGCACCATCTCTTCCAAACACTGAGGAATTGTACAATAAACACGCTGGCGCCGGTGGACATGAAGCCATCAAAGTTTTCTCTTCCTTGGAAAAACAGCCAAAACGCGGCAGTGCATGCACATCACGGTGCGTGGGCATCTCCATCATGGGCGGATGTCTTTTGGTCTTTAGCATCGTGGCAAGCATTATTTTCTGTGTGTGGCGAGTTTTTAGCCGCTATGTCAGTCCTCCCAAAATCAACAGCGACTTGGTCCGAATACCTCCCGAGAAGAATCCATTTGTTTCCACCGTGACACTGCGTGGTGTTGCCGAAACAGCACCGAGTTTCACGCGCAATCTCTCTCCAACTGGGGCGGATGGCCCAATGTACCCGCCGTTGACTGCTGGCGTTGCACCGTTTGGTCCAATGATGTCCACCTCCACGGCGTCTGCGCCGGAGTCCCGCATGACGTCATATGTGGCCGAGCAACCGAACTCTTCTGTGGTACGGCAGGGCAACATTATCATTCCCAGTTCCAGCGGTGAGAAGGAATTTGAACTCATCGTGATGCCACGCAGTGAATTTGAACGAAGTCACGGTTCTGAACCTTAATCGTCACTTCTGCAAGGAGGAATATATGTATAGGGCAGGATGGGATAAATAAAAGCGTGTTGCGGATCAAGTAACGCATGAGCACTGGCAGAGGTACATATGTATGTATGTGTGTACGTACGGTTGCGCAGGAAGGAGGTGGAACGAGTTGATGTACTGATGGATACAGAGGGCATGGAAGATAAAACCACCAACAAATGTACTTCTTCTTTTTTTTTTTTTTCTTGACTCTCTTTCTTGCTATGCCAGGGAGAAATGATGGCGGTGATGAATGAACAGCGGGGAAATAAGATGAAGAAGAAAAAGAGAAGGAAACAAAACAAACAAACAAACAAAAAAAAACAAGAAGGCAAATTTGGGAAGACTCTGAAAATTAATCAAATGTCGGCCAGTAAAAGGAATGCTCAGTGAAGAGCGGAGAAGGGATGACAAGGGGATAAACTTCTCATCCCCATGGAGAGAGACACAAACTGCCATGAAGACGGTGACGGGGACAAAATTTGAACAGTTTTTCATGTCAACTGCCATGACGGCGGCAAATAAATAAATAAATAAAATGAATGACAGGAATAAACTCTCCGCTTTAACCCTCTCTCTCTCTCTCTATATATATATATATATATATTCCCGTCATTGGGTATTGTGAATATTCCTTCTTTTTCCTTTTTTACTTCCGCATGTATATATATATTTATATTTACGCACGTGTCCTTTCTTATCTTATTTTTTTTTTTTTCCGCGGTGTTATTTATCTCAGTTAATGAGATTATTTCTTTTTTTTTTTTTTTTTTGTCATTGTCATGTTTTAGATTTTTTTGTTGGGTTCTCGCGTAGGAATCCTCCAGTCTTCCCGCACGATATCCCGCGCGCGTATGGAGGTTTCCAAGGAAGAATGACGATGCTCGCTCTTATGGTCGTTGCTGTCTTATGTCAATTCTTCCTTCATTGTTTTGTTCATGTCTGTTTCCCACCAAACCCACTCTTTTTTAAATTATTTTTTTTTGTTTTTTGTCGGTACCTCCCGTTGCTTTGGAACCCACACACACACAAATAAGCAAACACAAACAAACAGACAAGTGTGATTGTCGTTGCTTTCTTATTTGCGTTGGTGCGCTTCATCGCCATCTTCCACGTGCGTGGCTGAGACGGGAAAGGGACGGCCTGGCTGCGGCCAAGCAGGGAATTGTGGAGAGGGACACGGGGGTGCTGCGGGGGGACAAGCAGCAACGAGAAGTGAGAGAGACCCGTGGAAGGGTCGTGGCGACAGTCATGGCTCAACGAGTTTCCGCCCGGCGGACGACGGAGGAGTGGCAAGATGCTTTTTACAGCCTGGAGGAGCGTCATCGCCAGCTGCAGAAGAAGTTCAACGAAAAGGAGCAGGAGCTCAAGCTGCTCAAAGTGTCACAGCGACGTGAATCCGCCGCGCCGTTGTTTGCCCGGGGCGTCCCTTCACGCTCAGCCCCTCTTATGAGTGGGCGAGCTTCCAGCATGCGGGCGCCTTTACCATCGGCAAAAGCCAATGAGAGGACATCGGGGACACGAGTAGGAGGAGAAGGAACTGCACATGAGGGGAAACATGACAGCTTTCCCGAGCGGAATGCCGGTCTTGTGTCCGTTCCGTCCGCCGCACGGAAGGCTGATGCCGGGGCTGCGGCCGCGGAGTTGAGCGCCTGGTCGGCTTCCCCATCGCCGGATCCCTCCATGGTGTGGGGAATGGAAAACAGCATACAAAATTATGTCACCGCCAATGCCCTCTACCACGCGAACGAGGAGTTGCGTCACCGTCTTGATGATGCCGTGACTCTTGTGAAGACACTGCAGCATGAGTTGGCTTCCAGTCGCAGCTTGGTAATAAACACCCAGAAACGGCTGGAGGAGACGACGCAGCAAATGCATCAGCTTGTGCGGGAGCGTGATTTGGCCAGTCAAAAACTCTCCGTTTCACAGCAGGCCGTTGCGGAACTTGAGCGGACTTTGAAGAATCACAACACAGAGGAGGAACGGATTCGTTTCTCGCTGGAGACACAAATCACGGAGTTGCGAAGCCGCCTAGTCGTAGGGGCTGACAGCAACGAGCTGCTTACCCGCGATGTTCGTACCCTTCTTTTGGAGGTTAAAGAAAAATCTTTGGAGGTTCAAAGTCTGCGATCGAAAATTGCTCTTGCCGAGGCGGCGTTATCGTCGCAGAAACAAAACAATGAGAATCTTTTAGTGGAGTTGCGCGGCCTTAACAATCAACTCATCAATGAGCGCAAACGACTGCTTTCCATGACACGCGAGGCGCAATTGGCGAGTTTGCGTGCCGATGAAGCGAAGGATTTTGAGTCCCGTCTAGCGGAGGCTATAGAGAGCCGTAGTGCACTTGAACGTGAGCATGTAAGGCTGATGGAGAGTTTAGTGGGCGTCACAGAAAGTGCATTGCGGCAGGCGAGGGAGGAGGTGCGACAAGACATTGCCGATTGGCGTGCATCCGCCTCCCATTGGGAGGAGGTGTCGCAGTTGCTTTACAAGGA
>NW_001849412.1:89996-107192 GCF_000209065.1 Trypanosoma cruzi
GGGAGTGTGAGGAGGCGAAAAGAGATCGTGACGAGGCTTCTATCGCTTTGCGGGATGCGTGGGAAGAACTTAAATTGTGCCGTGCGAAGCTGGACATTGTTTGGCCAACACACCGCGCTGACACGGGTAACTTGACACCGACGGAGATTCTTTCCACGTTTGGAAATTACAAAGCCATTTTCCGACACAATCGTCACAGGAAGACCGGTCGTGCCGAGGGCGCCTCCGTTTCCCATGAAGAGAATGAAAGGGACGACGGCGAAATCACCGTGCAATTATGTGATGGGTCGATGGAAGAGCAGGTCCGCGAGCTCCACGAGGCGAATGGTGCGTTGCTGGCGGAGCTGGAGCAGTTGCGCATCACGAACGAAATGCAAGCCGAGCGTCTACGGAAGATGGAGAGGCAGGTGCGGCGAGAGCGAGAGGAAGTTCAGGCCTCTGCGGAGGCGTTGGAACAACGGGAGGAGGCCACACAGCAGTTTTTGCAAACCCAACTTGATCGTGTGGCGTTTCTTGAGGCTCAAGTGCGCTCGTTGCGTGGCTATGATGTGTCACCGAACGTGTCCCTGCGTGAGGTTGGTCCTGGGGAAACGGTGTTTGAGCTTTTTCTTGGGCAGATCTTCTCCACAGAGACGCCGGAAGGCGTGGGACTGCGTGACACGTTTCCACCGATTTTTTGCTCCGTGGACTTCTTGCTGCATGAGACCGTTACGACGCCAATTGTGACTGGGCTTAACGGCTTTCTTGACACGACGGTCTCGTTTTGTGTTGCCATGGACGCACTGCTGCAGTACTACCTGCGGTCGCGTAGTCTGCTTGTCCAACTGCACCGCGTGCGCTCGCAGGACGAGATCCATAAAATTGTGTCTGCAAAAAGTGACACACACGAGCCTCTTTACGCGGAGCGTCTGTGCGCGACGCTGGCGGAAGGCTCCATTAGTTTAAGCGCTTTTGTGTTGGATGAAAAGTGTCGCCAAGCTCAGCGGCCCACAGTTCGGGGACATATTCCTTTGCGCACCACAAATGGTCACCACATTGCTTCGGTCGAGTTTACGGTGACGGTTCGAACTCCATTTAGCGACTCGTTCCGCGCGTTGGCCGCTGAGGCAAGTAGAGAGTGGGGCCCAAAGCTGACGGAAACGAACACACCAGCGGAAGTAAATATACCGCGGGGAGAAGGGAGGATGCAGTTGGTGCCGACAACACATCCTTCAGAGGCCTTTGGCTCGGTTTCCACGACCTCTTCCTCTTCAATGTCTCTATTGGACTCGAAGATACAGGACCGACCTTCCGGTTTTACGCTTGTTCCACGTGCCGCTGTAATGGCCAGCATTCCTTCCTCTTCTTCCTCATCCACCATCCGCTTGCTGATAGTGGATGTGCATAGACTGCATTTGCCACACAACTTGGCCCCTGTTCCTCGTCTTTCATGTTACTATGCATTGACTCCGCTTGGTCGGGATGTGTACCTCCCTGCTCCACCCACCCCACGATACGAATACGAATATTTACAGGAAGGCGGTCATGGAGGAACACTTTTTCCAGTTGTTTCTGTGCGGGAGCTACTGGCTGTAACACGTGAGCCCTTTATGTTGTTTTTTTTTGACGAGTCATCACCGGCAGCGCACAGTAGTGAAAGACAGGGTGAATGTCCGTACTGGGCAATGGCCAGAGCAGAGTGGCGACTAGCGCTCGAGCGACCAGAGGAATACGTCTCGCTGGAGTTGCCTTTGATGGATCCGCAGGGATGCCATGTTCAGGGGGCCTTTCTGCAAATTCGGTTACTTGCCACAAAAAATACGCAGGCCACCGAGGCGGGTTCAGCGGTGGCTCTGCAGACGGCCCGTGCTGTCAATACAGGTTCGCGAGAGCAATCGCGAGAATATGGGCACCCGGCCGGCGCGGTGAGTCTCCCACGGGTCTTTAGAAATGCGCATGCCACCCATGACGACAATGCTACCGGTGATTCTGCTGCTTTGGTCAATGACGTCCCTACAATTACATCAGGCGGTGGACGCACGTATGACAACACTTTGGAGTCTGTTGAGGTGGAGATGATCCGGCGGCAACTGGATGGCTAACGTGACGTGTGACAGTGAGAATGATGGTGGTGGTGTTGGGACGATCCAATGGCGGGAGTGGGATGTGTGTAGGGCGGGGCCGTGGATATTTCTTCAGTGGAAATGAGGAAGATGAGGGGAGCCTGACATTTTCTGCTCCCTTAAAAAAAGAAAAAAAAAAAAAATACCGTCCATACATAATTTTTGGAATGCCAGTGACATGCGTGGCCTTGATAGAGTGTGTGACATTATTATTATTACTATTATTTTTGAATTTATTTTGCGTGTGCTTTCCTCTTTACTTCCTGTTGGGTGTTTTAAAGTCTTTTGCACAGTGCCGCCTGACATGTGACCGCAGCGCTGAGTGATGATATTACATTTATTTATTTTTTCTTTTTGTTTTTGTTCATCTAAATGTGTTTTTGCATTTTTCAATGCGGTATTCGAAGAGTTTTAGTTTAAAAACAAAAACAAGGGAAGGGGTAAAGAAAAGCCGACGGCAACAAAAAAAAAAAAGAAAAAAGTCTTTTTTTTTGCCTGCTTTTTTTTTTTTTTTGGGGGGGGGGGGGGGGCTTTCTTCCTGGCCTTTTGCGCTGCAACCACGACGTGCATAGACGTGGCGGGCACACGACTCACAGACCCGCAGGTGGGCAGCATTCACATCTGCGGCGAATGCCAACAACACCGCCGACGAGGACATCAACCGACACGACTCATGACATCACACGTATTCAGGGCAAAGACAACACGGGGGAGACGATGGCGTTGATGGTTATAGACGATAGAAGACATCCATTGGTGTCTAGCCGCACCCCGCCGCAGTCCGTGGGATCCTCGTCACGGGAGAAGGCGGAGGGGGAGGAGAACGCGCGGTGCAAAGGACGGGCCATTCAGCGAAAGATTCTCCCACAGCCGTCCAAGCTTCCTACGCCCCTTCCGACGCCAGCCAAGGGGCCTTTTCCATTGCCATTGCCTCCTCGCACCGCCGCAACCAAGCCTGGGGCCTCATCCAGCAAAATTGCCGTGACGAGCACTTCTAAAAACAAGGTTCAACCGGCTTCTTCACGCCAAACCCAGGAACTGCCGCCTTCCATTTTTGATGATGCGCCTGTACAGGCCAGCCTGGAATACTTGACACGGCCACATCGCTCGTGGGACAGTGCTTTTAGAATTTGGGAACGGAGAGGCAGAAGACAAGAGTCAGAAAAGAACCGTCGTACGTGGAGCAACAGCGGTTTATCTAATTCCGTAGCGGGCTCTACGCGATTGTCGTGTGCTTCATCAAATAAGGCAGCGAGTTCATCAAGTATCAGTATCTGTAGTGCTCCTCCCACTGTTGGTCGTCTTCGCACTCAGATGTCATCTGGCAACTCCCCAGGGTGTGGAGTGCTTCGTCGGGGGCGCTTCGGTCTGTTGCCGAGTCTCCAGGCCGATCCAGAGGGTCTTGCAGTTGGCGGAAGTCGTCTTTCGCCGCCAGCACATTTTTCGACGATGTCTCGTTTTAAGCCATTGCCTCAGGGCGGTGCATTCTCCCCGGCAACGACGAACAAGTTTGGCATCTCTGACTCCGAGAGGCGGGGCGTGAGCACACCCCTGTTAGGCAAGGTACGAGAATTTACCTTTACGATGCAGTAGACGCATTCCGAGAAGGACGGGCGGGGAAGATGCAAGGGTGGAAAATAATAAAATGCCTCTGCTGGGTACTCCACTTGTGTGACCCCCTCACGGGTGCGGAGTGGGCGCGGATGGAAGAAAAAAAAGAAAAGGCTTAGTCTCATTATTATGGACATTTATTAGCCTTGTTGTATTGTTGGTCGTCTCATCTGTTGTTCTTTTTAAAGTTCTTCCCTCTCATCCACTCCCAATTAATTTTCGCAACCGTGTCTGTGCGCGAGGGATATGTTTATCACCATTCTTGTCTTAATTCCTGTCCGTAGGGTTTTTTTTTTTTGAGCCAACGCGCTGAACCCCGAAGGGTGGAAGAAGAGGAGAGCGCCTAGAGAGCACACGAGGACCCTCCGCGTCATGCTTGGCATCACGAACACATGTTTTTTTTTTCTTTGTTTTTTTGGTGTGTTTTTTTTTACTTTTTGTCTCTTTTTTTTCTTCTTATTTTAGCACACCTAGTGCGCTCATATATTCTGGATTTAAAAGGTGGGTGTATTCGACGCTGGCAGGGGCGTGTCGTGTCCCCTGCATACATACACACACACACAGACAGACAGACAGACAGACAGACAGACAGACAGAAGTGCTCGAATAAGAAAGAAGGAGGAGCAGACAAAGGGGAAAACAAACATTGTGAGTGTGGTGGTGTTTGTTACTTTACAAGGACATCTATCAATTTCTTTTTGCCTTTGTATTATACACATACACCTCCATCGAGCAGCGGGAAAGGCGATATTTTTCTAGTAATAATATTCTTGTTGCATGGTGGCATCGGGCCTGAGTGCGGCGTCAGCAGAGTTGCTGCAGCAATTTGGCATTGATCAGAAGGACTTTTCCAAGGCACGTGTCAGGTATGAGAAGGTGCAAGAGGAGCTGAGGGAGGAAGGTCTTGAAGCGAAGGGTGAAACGACGGATGCAGCTGCTAAAGCTGAGGAAACGCTTCAACGACTTACGGGTGCATGGAACGAGTATCTCTGCCTGACGCAGAAATACTTTATTAAGATTACTAGCACTGTTATTGACGATCTGATGAATAAGATACGGGAAAAGGCGTCTGCGGCTGAGCGTGCGGAGAAATTGAATGAACTCTGCGCCATTGGTGAGAAGTGGTATGTACGCAACGAGGCATATTTTGAATTTGAGGATCCAGAGAAGTTGGCATTGCTTGCTAAGGGGGCATTGGACTCCTCTAGCCGTGTGATGCGTCTGCTTGGCCTGCAACTTGTCCGTATTTGCGCTGCGAGTGTGAGGTTTACGCAGTGTCTTTTGAAGAATGTTGGTTGTGGACTCATTAGCCTATGTTTTGATCGTGAGATTGCCACGGAATTAGAGTACGCACTGAATGTGTGCACGCGTCTTATTGAGCTGCACGAGAGTAATCCCACGGCGTATCCAGACTTCCCTTATGGCTGGATTTGCCGCATCTCTTCCTTACTGGACCCGCAGGATCCGGTGCCGAATTTACAACCCAAACGGAAGAGTCAGGCGCTCCGTATCGCGATTAAATTGCTCCGTCGATTTCCAGCCATGTCAACAGCTGCCTCATTGCACACAATTTTACTTCGATATTGCATCCAAAAAGGGGCCGCCACGATGGACGAGATTAAGAATATATTACATGTTATTTTGGATTTGTTTGACTGTGCAGAGACACGGCAATACCTCCGTTACAACGATTTGGATGTCCTTTACGTACCGTTTTTGTATACCACGGATAAAAGCACGGAGGCGAATATAAACCTGATGAACGGGGCAAAAGATGTTCTTGCCATGGTGATGCGAACGTGGGTGGGGGTTTTATGGACATGTTCGGAAACAAAAGGACTCCGTGCTGTCATTGATGTGCTACACCTACCAGGGGATCTAGACCGTAAGATGGTGCTGCTCACACTGTTTAACAAAGTTCTTTGTCAACTGGCACCTCACCGGGGTTTAACGGCATTAAAGACTTGGCAAGGGGTGGAGAAGAACAAGCGAGAGACATTGAATTCAGACACAATTAGTTCAGAACTGACCTCAAGCTTCATGGAGTTCAGTTCCTCACGGATATCGGGCGAATATGCTAAGACCCAGACATTTTCTGAAGGCGGCATATTCATGGACCAAAGTGAGGTGCAAGACAATTTTGTTCCAACAACAAAGGCAATAGGATATCATGTTCTTGATCCACTTCTAGGGAGAGTGCTTTTGATGCTCTTTCACCATGGTCTTCCGCTTGCATTGGTGTCTATGATCGGAGATGGTGCCTCAAGTCGTCTTTTGGCATCCACCGCCTCATCCCTTTTGCAAGACATTTTTGTCCTGATGGATACCGTACTCCCGGTGCGTCCGGCTGGGCGGCTTCACACGGCTCTTAATGAGGCCGTTGGACGTCTGATACAACAAGGGGACTTATCTTTTAGGAGTGGACCCACCGCCAGTCTTTTTCAATACCATAGGATGATAAAGGATGTATCACTTGCCACAACGGTGGCTGGTACGAATGCAATTTCGGGCGGGAGGGCAATTATCCCGTCGGCTACAACGATTTCAGCCTACGGATTAGGAACCATGGGGGTTGACGATGCGGGATTTGAGGCGTTGCTGCGGCAAACGGGTGTGGATAGGGCCGATGGTTTTGTTGGATGGAACCAGGATTTGTTACTTTTGCTGGTTCATGGACCGTTGCGAAGTATGCCGCGATTTCAATGGGTATTGAAAGAAACCCGTTTTTTTCACAAGCTTATTGCTTTTTATCAACCGTCATTACAGACACAGTCGCGGACGTTTGTGTCGCTACGCACGGAGGAATGTACGCCGCAGCTTTGTAACTTTGGACTGGCGTTGTTGGATATGTTTCTTTCCACACGTGTGGGAACGGAGGTGTTGGATCAATTTGGTTTCACATCGGCCATTGTCAGAAATCTACAGGAGGTGGTTGACGGTACACCGCAGGTTTTGAACCGTGAGCGACTGGGCACCCGTGTGGGGCAGACGGTACTCCAAATGGTTGGTCGCTACTCCCTCTCAGCCAATGGATTGATGGCTATGAGGGAACACAATATGTTTGGGATCATAAACAATATGTTTGACGAGCTCTCCGGAGAGCGGGCGGCGGCACCGTCACCCAATGACACCTTGCAGGATGTATGTCAACTAATTTTACAGTCTTTGTACATTGGTGCTGTTCCCAACTACGGCGTATGTGAGGAAATTCGACATGCTATTCGCTCTGCTCTTTGCAATGATGTGAACTCCGTACGTCTTTATGCGGCGACACAACTACATAAAGCACTTTGGCGAGACCTCTCAACTTCTATGCGTTGGGGCATTGAAACCCTGGTTCAAGCTCTCCATGATGAATTCTACAGTGTTGTGGAAAGTGCCTTTAAACTTTTGCTTAGTATTTGCCTCTGTTCAGAGGAGGCCTTGGATTACCTGATATCCCTATCACCAGCCGTGCTCATGGAGAGTGAGGTCATTCGCCAACATTCTAAAGATCTTGACCTGAACAAGTTATTATACTGTATAGTGGGTAGAACGTCGGGACTTCGTTTTTTACAGTTCTACGGTTGGGTGGATGAGGAACTGCGTCGCTGGGAGGAGTCCGAGTCTGCAAATCACGTGCGACTTGTAGAGCGTATGCAGTCTGGCGAGGCGGTGGAGGCTTCCGTGGAGTTTATTCAGAGTATGGTTAGTCAACGACGGCAATTTCACGATCGTACAATTTCAGATCCTATTTATACGTTGTATCGACCCACTGTTTTATCTAGATCTATTCCAACATATAGTCCACCAAGTGAATCGGTGTCAGGGTTCTTCCCGAGTCATTTTGCCGCTTTTCTCTGCAAGTCGAACGAGGGATGCACCTTATTTAAGCATAGTGTTCTTTGGCAGCGGTCGGTGCAACGTATTCTTCAGCAACCACTTCCACCGGACATTGTGTATGATGGCAGCGATGCGAGAAATGGGGGAAGTGATGATGACATCGATGACGATGAGAGAGTTCTTAATGAGGAAGATCCATCATTTTGGGGGCAACTGGGGGCGAAAACGGAGATGGCAGAGACCACAAGGTCAGTTGAGGGGTGTGATTTGCGTTTATTACGTGCAGGATGCTTGCCTTGCTCCCGGGACGCGCAGTTACTATCGGCTGCCCGGGGCTACAAGACACCGGGGCGGTCGTATCTTCTTAAATCTGTGGGGGATGTTGCAGAGCTAAAGGATGCTATTTTGTGTGTTTGCCACGCTTCCTCCAGTGACACGGGGTTTGCTCTCATGCGCAGCGTTCCAGGTCTGCATAAACGTCTGAATGCTCTTATGGTGTTTGGGGCAACCGTCTCCGTGCGGAGTATATGCTTTGTGGGGGAGTGTATACAGGCACGTTCCAGGCGGTGTGCAGAGCAGCTTTCCGACATGTCACGCTATGTACTCCATGAGTGCAACGCCTACACAAGTGCGGATGGGGTACCGTATTCCGTTGCCTTTTCTCACATCAAGCCGTCTCGGTGGACTCCGATTGGGCGTCCCACAAATCAGTGGGGAGTCTCCTCCCTGTACTTTATCTACAGGCAAGAGTGCTCTGGCAAGGCGGACGAAAGTCCGTACTTCACGCTGGAAGGAGCGAGGAGCATAGAAGCACTTGGACAGTCAGCACGACGTGTATTTGACCAAGTGTGCACCCTTTCTAACCCGGTAAGCCGCGAGGGGGCAAAGAAAAAACTGTGCCAAGTGTTGAAACACCAGCCAAACATTTTTCTCGAGCCACACATGCGGAAACTGATCATTGATGCCACACAAATGTTTCGTATGCAACACGCGGAGCGGAAGTTTATTGCAGATCTTCTTGAAAACGCACCTCTCGCTAAACCAGTGCCATCTGCCCGTCGGTCGACGATTGTGGTTCCTTCCCTCACACGACTGAACTGAAGAGGGGAGCAGGAACGGTGAATTGTTTTGGGTGGCGGAAAGGAGAGAGAAGGGGAGGGGTCTGCTGGAAGACAAGTTCATTTTTTTTTTTTTCCAAGGTGGCGAAATTCAAAGAAAAAAAAAAGAAATTATGAAAAGACAACCACCAAACGAAGCTGCTGCTTGAACTGATAAAACACGGGTGTGGGTGGAAGGGCGGTGGTAGTTGGTAGTGGTGTGCGTTTTTGTTTGTGCTTGCCATGAATGGCCCTTATTTGCTGGTACCACCGCAGCTGCGTTAATGCTGCATTATTATTATTATTATTTTTTAGGTGCTTTTTGGCCTCTCTCTTTTTTTCTTTTTGCATTTCTCCATCATTATATGCATTCAAACATGTGTCACCTTCTCATTTGCCCAGAAAGAAATGACGAATGAGCCAGTGCGAGGAATGTCTGGCGGCATTGTGTCTTTGTTTATGTTTGATGTATGTGTGAGGATTCAATAGTAGTGGGGCATAGGGTTGGTGAAGCTCTCTTCTACACGCTGCCAAATTGCGCGTAATGGTTCATCTTTTCTACTATCTTTATTTTACTTTCTTTACCTGGCGTTGTTGCCTTTTGATGGCTGAAGCTGAAAGGATTTTTAGTTGTCCTTGTGCGTTGAGCGGCACCTTTTCTCCTTATGCTATGCTTGTTGCGTCTTTTTTTTCCTTTTTGTTTTTAATGGCAATATTCTTTTTTTTTTTTTTGTTGCTTTCTTATTGTTTTTTTTTTCCGTTCTTTCTTGGGCGCACGGGAGGAGTGGCAAGGGAGTGCAGCAGGGTATAGAAGCAGTTGTTTGGCAAATGACGGATAATTCCAGTGCGGTTGCTGCCGGGGCTGTGGGCGGCACGGTCTGTGCTGGGAGGAGCAAGTCGTTGTTTCTGAAGGATGACGAGCGATTTCTCTTTGACTTTGGCGGGGAATCGGCGGTGGATGGTGCGACAATGAAGGGGAGAGATTCCACCAGCCCCGCGTCATGCGCTTTTGCCTGCCCCCACGAGGGAGAGGGCGATGATGCCGACAGGCAGGTTCTCAGGGATGACGTGGATGCTGAGCTTGGCGTGCGAGGCAAAGTGGCGGTGGCCTCGCTGAGCGCGGCGGAGGTGCGTCGATGTTTTCACGCCGCCCTGAACGCAGGCAGTGATGTTTTTTTGAATATGCCACTAAACGAGGCGGTTGAAAAGTTCCAGTTTGGACTGCAGCGGTACAGCGAGGCGTTGTCTCGTCATACACGGCAGGAGAAGCAGCGCAGGGCAGTACCAAGAAAACGGACCCGTATCAGCAGTGACGATGATGATATTAATAATAATAATAATAATAATAATAATAATAATAATAATAATAATAATAATAATAATAACACGAGTAGTCCGAAGAACGCTGGCGGCAGTTTTGAGGGCAAAAGGCGTACACACAAGTGATTCTCGAATAAAAGATACATGTTATTATCTAAAAACCGAATATATATATATATATGCCTATGGATGGCGAGTTATTTTATGATGGGAGATGCGCGTTTCTGCTGCGAAGGGGGAATCTGAAGTACGAATATTCCCACGGATCTTATTTCTCGACAAAGTATTGGAAACAAATGCCATTGTGCAATTGGGGCCAAAAAAATTCTTTTTTTTTGTCGTGCGTGTTTCCTACGGCATTTATGTTTTTTTTTTTTTTTCTTTGGGGGGGGGGGGACTTCTTCTTTTATTAATGCGAATTTTTTGCGTGGTTTCTTTTTAGAGCCGTTAGGGAGTGCGGGGGAGAAAGGAAGAGAGGAACTCTCTGCACTTTGCGTCGGGCGCTGGGGGTAGGGGAAATACATACGAAGAAGTACCGTGCGGGTTGTCTGTGCCGGAATACATTAACGTCTGCGGATAAAGAAGGAGGAAGAAGACGAGGAGCAATCAACTGGCGGAGGATACACGTATATTTGTCAAATTTAACGGCTTGCGTTGTGAATAGATAGAGGAGAGGAGGACAGAGAAATTTAAATAATATTTTGTAGTGACCATGGGGATTAAAGGACTGTGGTCGGAGGTGCGGCCCGTGTGTCGTCAATCACACCTTTCGAACTTTCGTGGTCAGCGCGTGGCTGTGGACATGTACGTGTGGCTGCACCGGAGTATTTTGGGTAGCGTTCAATTGGGCACGAGGGCTGACGCAGAGGCGTTTATTGAGTGTGCTGAGATGACATCCGAGGCCGTTGATGCAGGCAGTTCTGTTCTTCTTAGCAACAAATTCTTACAGTTTGTGATGGGTCGTGTGGACCTCATGTTAAGGTGTGGCGTCCACCCTGTGCTAGTCTTTGATGGGGCCCCGATTCCCATGAAGCAGGGCACAGAAGCGGAGCGACAGATGCTCCGTGCGGCACGCCTAGCAGAGGCGTTACAAGTGCTAAAACAGGGAGGTCCATCGAATCCCCGCGCCAGGCAGGAGGCAGCACAGCTGCTGGAGAAGGGTATGGACATCACCACGGAGCTGGCACATGCTGTGATTCAGGTGCTAAAAGAACGACGACTGGAGTGCATTGTTGCCCCATATGAGGCGGATGCTCAATTGGCGTATTTGTGCAAGGAGGGTTATGTGCAGGCGGTTGTATCGGAGGACAGTGACCTCATTGCGTACCACTGCCCGTGCCTCATTGCCAAACTGGATGCTCATGGTGGCTGCGAGGTGCTCTTTGCACAGGACTTACCGCGGTGTCCGAGCTTTTACGGGTTGTCATATGAGTCGTTTTTGGTTGGCTGTATTCTTAGCGGATGTGACTACCTTCCGAGTCTGCGGCACATTGGGGTGAAGAAGGCATTCCGTCTGGTTGCCCAGGCCACATCGGTTCCAAGTATCATGCGGTCCTTGGAGGTTAAATTTGGGTTTTCCAAAGAGGAATTAGATGCATACGAGGCAAAGTTGCAACAGGCCTTTTACTGCTTTGCACATCATTTTGTATTTGATCCTGTTCGCAAGGAAGTCATGCACCTGACCCCGCTTCCACGAGGGATTCCGCTCAAGACGAACCTTCTTGGCGAGGCGCTACGAAAAGATATCGCGGAAAAGGTCTGCGCGGAGTGCCTGTACGACCCCGTCACGAAGGCGTTGTACCGGGGCAGCTACTTGTACTGTGTACAGGAGTACTGGAAGCACACGAGAGGGGGACAGACTCCGCTGAATTCTTACAGTGGGTTTAGAGATATGCAGTCACCGCGGGTGACGATTCTTTTGAGTTCGAGTGGCACCGACACAACAGGGCGGCGTGCCTCTCCCACCACGACATTCTTTTCATCACCGCTGCAAAAGGTCAGTGAGGCCAAGGGGTTCTGCGAAAAAGCGACTCGCAACGTGGCCTTGGTACGCTCCAAGTACTTTACACAAGGACGCTGGAAGGTGGAGGATTGGGAGAGCGAAGATAGTGAGACGACGGCAACAACAACAACAACCACACAAACAACGCCTATAACAACCACAGTTGAAAGTGCCGCTAGTACTACGACGACAGCCACCACCGCCGCCGCTGGCTGTGTGGAGGAGAGGGGCGAGGGAGCCTCGTGGTGTTTGTCGTCTCTTCGGTTTGTGGTGAAAGATGATCCCATGCGGGGATCTTCGCCAACTGCCTCCGTATCCTCTACAAATCAGACGCAGGATGACGGGTTTGCGACACAAGAGCAAGGCAGTTTTGTGCAAGCCAAAGCACCTTGCTTCTCATCACCTCCTGTCTTACCACCCCTCACGACGGTGCCCACACGGGAGGGAACAAAGACACTGGATGCCAACGAGAGTCAGCAGCAACATGAGACGAGTGGATGTCCTTTTGGCTACGTCCAATGTGGACGACGGCATTCCATTTTTGAACTGTGCTTTCAGGGAAGGAATTGGTCAAAGGACTCCAATCCTGTTGCTTACGAAGGGAGGGCGAACCAAGTGGTGGACGAGACCCAGAATATTGGTGCTGGTAGTAGCAGTGACACCAACTGCCTTGGTGTATCGTCTCATTCTTCCTTGCGGACAGGGGCCGGTGAAAAGCGTCAACGAGAATCGGCTCTGCCACCTTCATTTCGACCCGTTTTTAGACCTCCGGCCTCTACCAGCGGGAGATCGACGGTTGCTTCATCACATGCGGATAAAATGCCTCCTGCTGCTAAGAGAAGGGTGCTGTCTTCCACGGAACAGGCCAAGCAACTGATGAGGCGATTTACCCCTGGGAGCTCCGCCGCCTCCACGGTGGATTCCGAGGCGGATAATTCCAGCCATATGAACGGAGGGGCGGCTGAGCTTTTTAAAAAACTGACGTTTGCGCGACAGTGATGCAGTCACATGAAAAAAAAACACTTTTTAAATTTATTTTTATTCATAGATGCGGTGGGAATGTATTTTGTATTTTTGCTTTTGTGTTTTTCCTTTTTTTTTTTTTGAGTTGACCTCCACTTCCTTTTGTTTGTTGGACATCTTTTAAAGCTAGAGGCGAAAATTCCAATGATTATTATTATCGTTATTTATTTATTATATAACGCACAGGCGGGAGGATGAATTGTGGTCCTTGTGTGTGATTTTGTCCCACACGTTGAGGTTGCCTCCTTTTAGATACAGAGGAATCTTATCCCCCTCCCCTCGTGTATGTGTGTATGTATGTGTGCCTTTATGTACACATTGGTTCATGTAATTGCGTTTTTCATTTCGTTTTTTTTTTTTTTTTTTTTTTTTTTGGAATGAAGCGTCTTGAGCCTATCAATGAGGTAAGATAGATGAATACATGATGTCACGTGTGCAGTTTGCAGAGCCTTTTTGTTTGACTTTTTTTTTCCCTTTTTTTTTCCCTTTTTAGTTTTGTCTGTTGCGCAGAGAACCTTTTGGCCAGGAGGTTTTTTTTTTTTGCCGCGGTGGAATGGGATCCAAAGGTGGACTGGATGAAGTGCCAAGACAGTTGCGCCAGCTGCTACGCCGTATTCCTGTTGGATACTCCTCCGTGTATCTGAACGAGCTGCAGCCAAGTAGCCAACATCTTTTTCTTGCTGCTTGCATGACAAAGGCCCGCCAGAAGTTAAATGGGAGTGCGGAGAATATGTTAGGCATCTCTGTTTCTCGACAGAATTTCAGTTTTAATCCATCTGTCCGAGCGTCACGTTTGAACGGAGTGGAGGCCAAACAACAAGGGGGAAATTCCTCTCCAAGTACGTCAGTGCCTATGCTACAACGCATGGTATCCGAATTACGGCTACAGAAGGGGTCGAGCGGGAGGTTAGAGGCGTACCGGACTTCCCATCCCACACTACTGACGAATCCGCACCTTTTTTTATTAAGTGTTCCGCGTTGGATGTTCGACGACGAGGGAAGAGAAAACGAGGGGCAGCGCACCGTGGAGTCCGTTCTGCAACGTCATCTTGTGAAGGTAAACAAGACTTTATATTGGCGAGAAGGGGAGCCATTGCATGGAGATAAGGATGCGGCGACGGACACACCCGATGTCATGTTGGAGACTATATGGGGTTGCACCACTTTGCAGTTGTGTCAGGCGGCGAAGGCTGCCGCGTCGCGTGGGTGCCGTTTGTTTCTCTTAAGTTATCCCCGGCAGCGTATGCTATCAAATGAGGGATTGCTGGTACGGGAGTTGGGCGGCTGGTGCCCCTCTGCGTTCTGCAACTTTAAATTGGATGTACTTTCTGTGGATCTAGAAGATGCCTCGAGGCGCTCTTCTTCCCTGTCACTTTTAGAGGAGGCACAACGCGGGTTTGGCGCTAACATTGGCGTGGAGAAGGCAGACATGCAGGGTAGTTTTGGCAGCGACTCAACGAAGTATGGTCTTGAGAACATGGCACAGCTGGAGTATAAGTTTCCTTTGGCTGTTGCGGAGGCGGTTGTGGATGCGAAGCGGGATGCTCCTGTTCCATGGGCGCAGGTATGTGATGACCCTCTCACCGCGTCTTTGTTTGAGGCGCTCTACGATCGACGGCATTTTTGCGTGACAGATGCGGTGCTTTACGCATCCCGACGTGTGGTACTGCCGTTCCTCCTCGGCCTTTCCCCATCATCGTCATCGTCATCGAATACACTTAACGGAACAGGAGGAGGGGACGGTGCGTCTTCAGCGGGGTTGATGCGTTGGTCTGAGATTCATGCGGTGCTGCGGTGGCGTCTGTTTGAGTCGGCCTTTGGCTCTCTGTCGCAGTTGGTCCGCACCGAGGACGTGGCTGCGGTGGGCGGTGGCCTTGATCCATTTATTCTCCCTCTCCACGAGACATTTTTAACCCGAATATTAATTCCCCGAATGTCTGAGTATTACGACGCCACCTGCAAGGGTGCGGAGGCATCAGCGCGGCAGAATGCGGTGACACCAGGAGACGCACGTGTCCACAACAAATCGTCCACACCTGCCACTGTCACTGTGGACATCCTTGAATGCTTCAACAGCCTGGCGAGCAGACGGAGGCACGGGGGCAGCGGAACTAGCGTCGCTGACCATAACGGCAATGAAGTTTGCGATGCCAACGGTGATGGTGCCGTAAAAAAGAAAAAGAAGAAGGAGCGAAAGCCGAAGAAAATGACCGATGAACACAGTTCTTTTGATGTCGGTGATGTCCACTTTACTGTTGCGGACCTGCCAGGCTTAGTGAAGTATCTTTTGTACTTCAGCCAGCAGTTTGAGGTTCATGGCGGCGGCACAACTCTGAAGTTCACCCCACATAGGGGTTAAGTTTTTAATGGAGGGCCATGTTTATCGATTTTTATAGCGATGGAAAGAGGCGAATTGGGTTTTTGTGTGTTTGTGTGTCTATGTGCCCTTGTGGTTGGTATGACGATGACGACGATAACGGTGCCAACACAAACCAAAAAAAGAAGAAGAAATGTCTGAGCTGCTTTATTTTTTATATTATTTTTATTTTTCTCTCCTTTCCCTTCTGCCTTTTCTTTTTTTTTTTTTCTCTCTATTAGTTTGATTCACGAGCAGCAAAAAAAAAAAAAGAAAGAGGTGGTGTGGAGGTGGGGGAAGGGAAATTGGTGTGTGGTAAGGAACCGTTGATACATATTAGCCAGAAAGGTGGGTGGTGTGGATGTTATTTCTGCTGGGATAGGAGGGCCTGAGTACGCATAGACACAACAACAAACAACAAAAGGAGACATGTACACGGAGAGAGAGAGGGCAAGAGTATCAGCGAATGACACGCCGCTTACAGGTGCATTATTTAACTCCTCATTCACCTCAAGCGTGACGGAGTTCTCTAACTTCTCTATGGGGAAATCTTCCATGGGCTTCCACAGCACATGCCCTCTGAGGGATAACTGGAGTTTCTGCAGCGATGGCAAATCCATCCGATGGAAGGAAAACCCTGACAATGAACTCCCAGAGTCGTTACCGGAAAGGCGTGGTTTAATTTGGTTGCGACGACGACGGCGGCTTTCAGAAATGCGGCGAACACCTGTTCCGTCATCCACGCTGGCGTCGAAGCCATCGACGTGCTTCTCTCCGTTTGCAGGTCTCAAACCACATGGGAACCGTCATGACTTGCGAGGGTCGTCATCATCGTCGTTTTATTTTTTGGTGGAACGTTTGATTGCCTTTACGCTCTGCTTGCTGGTAGTGTTTTTCTTTATCCTTGTCCTTTTGTATTAACAACGTGACGTTTTTTTTTCCTTTTATTTCTTTCTGTTTTATATTTGTTCCTTTTGTTTATGCATGCACGGGGGTTGTTGGCAGCTAGGAGGAGGGGGAGGAGGAGGAAGAGTGCATGTATGCGACCTTGCATGCCTGCTAGCGCTCTAAACCAATTTTTTTTTTTTTTAAAGGTTCATTCTCCTTCTTCTCCTCTTATTTCTTTCGAATATAAAAATAAATAAATGTTTTTTATCTGCTTTTTTAATTGATGTCTTTTATTTATAGGAGCTTTTGAGAAGAATGATCGCGGGAGAGCTGGCTAACTTAATTAATGTATGTGTACATCCTGATAAATGAATGCATTCTTTATGATACCTTCTACCGTATGAATCCTTTGGGAAGAACGCGACTTTGTAGGGGCAGGGAGCCGATAGAGGCCGGATAATATTTGCTTTTATTTTTTACAGACACACAGCCAGGTAAGTTTAAGGAAATGACTTTGGTTCCCTACACACCCTTCGAGTGGTGTGATATTGGCGCCCGTCTCTGGGACATGGTGTGCCAATGTGGCGAGACCCAGGTGCAGATGACGTTCATTAATGGTAACCAGCCGTCGGACGGGACGTTAACTGTGGCCGCATCACCCACAGGCTTATGCTTGCTCCATGGACCCATCTCTAAAGCATGGCAGGGTTCTACTCTTATTGGACATATTGCGAATCTCCGCGCGCCTCAGATCCCTAATTTTGAGACACAAGTGCTCCTGCCCGCTATGGGAGGCATCCCGGGAGTTGGGGCACCAACAAGGGCTCATCACTGCTGAAAGGGAGCGCCTGAATATCGATTACGCAAACGCCGTCGCGGACGTGCAGAATCGGAATGCTCAGCTTAACTCGCAGGTTGAGAAGGCGCATCAAAACCTATCGGTAAGGGAATCCAATATCGCCGGGGCCGGCAAAC
>NW_001849412.1:107292-108540 GCF_000209065.1 Trypanosoma cruzi
TATATTTAGTTATTATTATTATTATTTTCGCTTCTTTTGGTTGGGAGTTGTGGCGGGAGGAGTCCAAATTCCTTTACTGCGTCAGTCATGAATATAAATATATTTATATTTATATTCATTTATTTGTTTTTGATTCAAATAGAATGAGCAACACGTCACGATCGTGGGGAGGCAGGGAAAATCAGAAATACGCACATAAGTACATGTGTGTGTACATGTAAATAAAGGAATGTATATATATATATTTGGAGCGGAAAGAAATGTGGCTGTGGTTAAAACATTGCTTCTCCATCTAACCCACCACCACCACTACTACCAATAGTAGCGGCAGTGGCAACCCCCTTCTATTGTTTTGTTTTGTTTTTTATGATTATTAAAGGCCGCTTTTTTTCTTTTTTTTTGTTTTTACGGTGGTTGTTGGTCGCGTGCGGTTTATTGAATGAATGAATGAATGAATTATTAGTTTTTGTTTTTGTTTTTGGTGTTTGCTTTTTTAATTTGTTGCTTTGTGAATATATAATATATAATATATGTATGTATATTTGGGTTTATAAAAATTTTTTTTTTGCTTTTTCCTTTTTTTTTGCATTTTATCAGTGTGTGTTGCGTGTCTTTGTCATTCTTCCCCTTTTTTCTAGGAGCTTGTGAAAAGAATGATCGCGGGAGAGCTGGCTAACTTAATTAATGTATGTGTATATCCTGATAAATGAATGCATTCTTTATGATACTCTCCACCGTATGAATCCTTTGGGAAGAACGCGACTTTGTAGGGGCAGGGAGCCGATAGAGGCCGGATAATATTTGCTTTTATTTTTTACAGACACACAGCTAGGTAAGTATAAGGAAATGACTTTGGTTCCCTACACACCCTTCGAGTGGTGTGATATTGGCGCCCGTCTCTGGGACATGGTGTGCCAATGTGGCGAGACCCAGGTGCAGATGACGTTCATTAATGGTAACCAGCTGTCGGACGGGACGTTAACTGTGGCCGCATCACCCACAGGCTTATGCTTGCTCCATGGACCCATCTCTAAAGCATGGCAGGGTTCTACTCTTATTGGACATATTGCGAATCTCCGCGCGCCTCAGATCCCTAATTTTGAGACACAAGTGCTCCTGCCCGCTATGGGGGCAGCCCGGGAGTTGGGGCACCAACAAGGGCTCATCACTGCTGAAAGGGAGCGCCTGAATATCGATTACGCAAACGCCGTCGCGGACGTGCAGAATCGGAATGCTCAGCTTAACTCG
>NW_001849412.1:108640-112510 GCF_000209065.1 Trypanosoma cruzi
CCGCCACCTCCCACCATTACGCACAGGCGTCGCACCGCGCCGCCGATGCTCCACCCGATCTTTCAAATTTCCCGACGCAATCGTCGAGAAGGGCAATGGAGCTTATCCGTGAACGACGCTCGACTGTGGTACGACGAATTACCGACATCCCCGCCTTGGACAAGCTAAATGAGGGGAGCAAACGAGGTGGCGCGAGAACTGTGTGCGCCGTCAACGTGGGAGCAGAGAATTTCCCTTGCGGGGCAATTCACAACCTTTTGCCGCACGCACGAACGCACGATGAACGAGGAGAGCTGCGCGGTCTTTTTGGCGGCAATCGATGTAGCGCCATTGACCCGACTGCAGTACGCCAGGATGCTGCGGTCCATGTTGGAAATGAATCGAACCCCGCTGGACATGGTGATTCTGGGGTTACAAAAGATTGCGGCGCGATAAGAGGCGAAGCAGGCGCGCCCCTTGACAATGGAAGGGATGGATCAATATATCCGCAGCCGGACCGATTGGAAGCAACGTGTTGTCTTACGACTCGCGTGGATAACGGCGAGCTGTTGGTCCGAGATTGCGGCCTTAACCCCAACAATTCCACACTGGAGGCGGACGGAACCTTAATTTTGGATTGGCCCGTGGCACCGAAGACGGCGAGGGCGGATCCCCACCGCGCCTTTCGGTTCGTCAGGACACGAGGGCAGGACGTGTTAGACATTATAACGTTATGCAGGACACTTCAAGAGAAGGAAAAGCTCACGAATATTACGACTGCACAGGTGACACGAGCCCTGGCTCCTTGGATGCCACGGCGCATTCCATAGAACGCGGTGCGCTGAGGCACGCAGCTCCAATCGTGGAGACACACGATTTTGACCCACACGTGATCTCGCCGTTGGCGGTGCACGTCGACCCGTTCGACCTTCCCCAGAGCACAGTTCGATATTTGGGGAGGTACACCACAATGCTGACCCAGTTCTCGGCGCTGATCGCATTGATGTGAAGGAGAAGCTGCGGAAGGGCAGGAGCCCTGGTTGAGAGCGGAGGAGAGTTTTTCCATGATTTTTAGTATTACGCTGCTGCCATTACAAGACGCACGACAAGGACGCGTCTGGCCACTCCACAAGAGGAACGAACCATCCCGCTACAGCAACAAGTCAATGTGCCCGTATTGAACCTGGAGTGGATCCAGAGGCGGTTGAACCCGGCTACCTTGGAGAGACTCATGCAAGTATGTGGGCACGTCGGGCGGTCCCCTTTACCTTTATCCTCCTCCGGTAGCGCGCGAAGGCTCACGGAGGGTTCCAGTCGCTGACGCGCGATTAATGAAGGAAGCGGGAATAATCGAGGACGCATCGTTCACAGTAACAAGCGGCGGATGGATAATGCCTTTTCTGTGGTGGAGGAGAAAACCACCGGTTTACGACGACGATGGATCGCGTGGCCACGCGACGAGAAGAGAGACGACCCTTACGAGGCGAATGTTCCTCTTTTACACATTTCCCATTATTTGTCACCTGTGATGGCTGAGGCCGCTTTCTGCGTGGAATTAAAGGCATCCTTTTTTCGTGTTTCTTTGCCGCGGGGGCTCGGCATCTCTTTCGATGCCGCGTGAAGGACGGCACGCTGGTGGAGCCCGCACGGCTCCCAATGGGACACAAGGCCGGCCCAGAAATTCTCCAGATTATTATTACTTCAGCAATTGCGGGGTGACGACGGTGGCTCACCGCCTCCGGGCTGCACCTCCATTGTTGCGTATCGACGTATGGATCGATGATATACGCATTGCAGGGGTCGATAAGCGATGTGACATTGTGGGAGGCCCAGGTGCTTTGTAATGCGGATGGCCGTCACGCTACGATATGGGAGGATCGCGAATCGGGCGCCACGCAGTAAATCTTTCTGTGGGTGCGGTTTGATCACACTCACCGGGCGGTGTCCCTGAGTGACAAGTTTGTCCGGTGTGTATGCGCCATGCCGTCGCTGAAGTATTTAACCATCGCGGAAATGGAGGTTGTGGCGTCACGCTTTTTGTACGCGTCGGCCAATTTTTGTTCAGGCGTTTATTTGACTACTGCTTTTTCATCAAGGCAGTGCGACGACGATTATCGGCACTTAACCGGGGGATTGTGCTGGAGACATCCCCGGCAAAACTCCGTCGTCAGCGGTTGGTTTGGGCGAGAGATTACGACACAGCATCGAGAATATAATCGTAAGCGAATCATCGAGCCCACGGAAAAGGCATCGGCCGCCATCATCACAAATGCATTGTTTTGTGGATGGGGAACCGTTATCATTCCATACTCCGGCGACGTTAAAATTGCCGGGGGAAATGGGGGAAGCCTTTTTTTATCATGCAGGCGGAGGCATGCGCGGTACGCTTGGCCTTATCGGTCTTTTCCGCCATCTTGCCATCCACCATGGACGTTTGGGTGGACAACACCTCGCTGCAAGGAGCGGCGAATAAAGGCAGATCAAAATCACACGCCATGACGTGGGAGCTGCAACGGATATATGAGTTTGTTGACTCTCGCGGAATACAGGTATCCGTTGCCTACGTACGGTCTGCGGAGGACCCCGCAGACGGCATATCACGCGGTTGTGTTTTTACACTTCAGGACTTGGCAAAGGGGAGCGGCGGTGTCTTGTGTCTGCAGGATCCCAAAGTCTGCCACTTCGTAAGTAATAAATAAATAATAAATATATATGTATCGCATCCGAATAGGGTGAGCGGGCCACAACTGTGGCTAATGGACGATGTATATATACATATATACACTTACTTGTTGCTAAACTTTGAGGATATGATGGATCCATTCTTATTCCGTTGATCCCTTTCTCATTCTTATCTGTTTTTTTTTCTATGATTGAGAAACTCAGGATTCGGCCAGCCGCCCGGAAATTTTTTCTGCTTTCTTTCTTTTGTGGTGTGTGTGTGTGTGTTGGTGTGGTGTTGCGAATAAGTAGTGTGACTGGTTGCGGGTGTCGGGGCATGGTGTTTTTTTTTCTGGAAACGACGCACTGCCTCGTCAACATGTGTGTGCTACTGCTCCTTCTTTTCTGGCTTTCTTTTTTGTGAGGGTGCGTAGATAGTGTGCAAAGTGCGTATTTATGTGTTCTGGCGGAGGCGGTAAAAAGGGCCCTGGGCCCGCGGCATGCATTTGTTTGTTGGTAGCATTGCTGCTGGTGACGGCCGTGTGTATGCGTGGTGGGGGGTCCGGTGGAGGTGTGGGCGAGGATGAGGGAGAGGGTGGCGGTGCGTGGCGCAGCACCGATGCCTTGCACCCCATTGAGGCCGAAATGCGGCCCTACGTGCGCGAGATGATAGGGCACGCCTTTAACTCCTACATTAAGTATGCCTTCCCGAAGGACGAGTTACGCCCGGTGAACGGGGCAGGGAAGAACACCATGGGCGGCTACGGGTGGACGCTGATCGATGCGCTCGACACGCTGGCGGTCGCTGGGTTCCACACGGAATTTCGTCGCTACGCGAGGTGGGTGGAGGAGAATGTGAGCTTTGACATTGACATCACTGTGTCTGTGTTTGAGACGACGATTCGGGCACTTGGCGGACTTCTTGCGGCGCATTTTATGTATGAGGAAGGCGTGGTGGAGATCGTCGCCTCGGAGCACAACTACACGGGTGGGCTCATGCGTCTTGCTGTGGACCTGGGCAACCGGCTTCTCCCCTGCTTTAACACCAGCACAGGCATACCGTACGGAGCAGTTAACCTCCGGCACGGTCTGGATCCGACGGAGACAACGATCACCAGCACTGCTGATGGTGGCACCTTTTTGGTGGAGATGACCGCTTTGTCGGGCCTCACTGGCGACGACAGGTATGAGCGAGCCGCCCGGCGTGCCTCCGAGGCATGTTGCCGCACG
>NW_001849412.1:112610-117951 GCF_000209065.1 Trypanosoma cruzi
GTTTTTTTAAAAAACGTAAAATAAAACAATATTTTTTTTTTTATTTCTTTGCACCCACGGCATGCCGCTGCCGCTGCTGCTGCCGCTGCTGCTGCTGCTTCCCCTGTTGTTGTTTATTTTATTTTATTTTATTTTTCTCCTTCTTGTTGTTGTCCTCATCCCCCCCTGTTATCTTTTTTTTTTTTTTGTGTGCATGCGTGCATGTGGCCTTCACGACTGCAGCTTCTTTTCTTTTCTTCTTTTCTCTTCACACACAAACACACCGCTGCTTCCCCTGTTGTGTTGGTGGTCAGAGCGAGCGGAGCAAACGGCACGAAGTCAAAAAAACAACAAAAAAAACAGAAGTTTCAATAAAAGAACACCCCCCCCCCACCCCCACCCCACCCCGCCTTTACAAAAAGGAAGAAAAGGAAACAACAACAACAACAAAAAGGACCGATTTATATCCAATTCAATTCAATTCGATTCAACACATCCATTTGCCAATCGACTTTTTTTGTTTCTCTCCGTGAGTCAGTGAGTGGGTGTTTGTTTGTCAGCAAACATGGACGTGGCGTTTGATTTATATACGGCGGTTATTCCTGTAGATCGTAACGCGTTATCCCATCAATTATTTGTTTTTTGGTTAATCCTCACTACAGGCGGTATATTTCTATACCTTTTATGCGCATCTATTTCAACGTTTATCTTTTTTGTGTTATTTGAGGAAACCTATTTTCCTCTCACGATGGATAAAAAAAATCAAAAACATGAATTACAACGACAAATGTTACATGAGATATTTATTGCGGTTCTTTCTATTCCTTTTATGGCAATACTTATGGCCCCTTCTTCTACCCTTGCCCACCGTGGGTACAGTAAAATATATTACAATGTTTCCGATTATGGATGGTCATATCTTTTTTTTAGTATATTGATGTTTTTTATTTTTACGGATTTTATGGTGTATTGGTTTCATCGTGGTTTACATCATCCAACATTATACCGATATCTTCATAAATTACATCATACATACAAATATACCACACCATTTTCATCGCATGCATTTAATCCTTGTGATGGATTTGGTCAAGGTTCACCATATTACGCATTTATTTTTTTATTTCCGATGCATAATTATCTTTTTGTGATTCTCTTTTTTGCCGTTAATTTATGGACCATCTCTATTCATGATCAGGTGGATTTTGGAGGGCATTTTGTCAACACAACCGGACATCATACAATTCATCATGTACTTTTTAATTACGACTATGGACAGTACTTTACCGTATGGGATCGTATTGGTGGAACATATAAACCGGCACAACAGACACATCATTTCCCATTATTTACAAAAGGTGGACGCAATGAAGAGGTTGAGTCAACGAAGAAGATGGGATAGAAGAATGAAATATAAAATATAAAATATAAAAGAAAAAAAAGAAAAGAAAAAAAAAAAAGAAAAAGGAGGTTACGGTGCAGATATATAAATATAAATATAAATATATATGTGATGCATGCATGCATATATACACATATATTTTGGATTATGTGCAAGGAGGTGGACAGGCGGCTTATGTATCTACCCCTATCTATCTACCTCTATCTATCCACCTCTATATATCTACCTCTATCTATATATCTATATGAGAAATTATTATCATTGTTATTGTGGACGAGGAAGCAGAGGAGAATGGGCCGCGGAAGATGACTAGGAAGAAGAAGAAAAAGAAAAAGAAAAATAAATAAATAAATAAAACGTTTCTTTCGGCTTGAAATGATGGGGCGGGATTACAAAGAAAACAACAACAAAAGAAGCAACAAAGATTGGGAGTGAGGGGGGGTGGGCGGGGGAAATAGAGTAATAAACAAATATTTAAAGAGGGAAATACAAAAGAGTTCACGAGAAAAGCGACGTCCGGCAGGAAGAGTCCATCAACGGACTCATTTGGGGTTCCTGGCCGAGGACGCACTCCCCCTCCCCCTCCCTCTCCTTCATTGAATTCATGAGGCGCTTCGACGACGTGCACCGGGCAGGAGGCCTGCTGCAACTTGGGATTGCCACCTCGTTCTGAGAGGGGAGGGTGCGAGGCTCTGAATTTCGTTTTTTTTTTTTTCTCTCTCACACACACACTTTCTCTGTTGTTTTGACGCATGTGTGGACGACAAGCGGCAGTAAATGAGTCGAGGGGCAATGCATGCATGCATCAATGAATGAATGAATGAATGAATGACATTCACAGCGATGTGCCGAGTTCCGACCGTAATTCTTTTCGTACATATTCACCCCTCCTTTCCCTCCACTTTGTTTTTTTTGTGTATTTCTTTGGAAAGGGAAGGAGGGAGGGGGGCGGCAACACCGCGCACGTAAAGAAAGAGGGCAAATGAAGAAGAAAAGACTAATAAATAAATACAAAAAGAAAAAAAAAAAGGAAATTGCGACAATTACGTGTTTCTTTGAATGTGTGAGTGAACAGGAGACAAATTTGGGTCTTTCCTCTCTCCTTTTGCCTTGCGCCTTTAAAAGACAGAGGGAGAGGGAAAAACAAAAGACGAGATGCAAACTTGCGGGAAACGATAGAACATGCAGAAGGCACGACACGGTGGGTGAACGATAATAAACAAAAAAATTCGAAGAAAAGCTTTTTTTTTTTTTTTTCTTTTTTTAAAAAAGTTTCATTATTTTTCTCTGTTGAATTGTTTTTATTAGTGGATGGAGCGGTATATGTAGATATACATTTCCGTTTGTTCCATTTTTTTTTATTTTTGATTTGTTGTTGTTGTTGTTTTCATTGTTTTCCGTCCGCAATGCCGCTCACATGTTGTAAGCCCTTTTTGTATTTAATTATTTTGCATTTAAAAAAAAAAAAAGAAGGAAAAGACGGAACGTGTGAATTTATATTCCACGTCACGTGTGAGAAGGCAGCAGGGGTGGTGGTGGTGGTCCTTTCGGTCTGTTTCGCCCTGACGCACCCCCACATTCCACCCACTGGGATCGCCGCTGCCGCTGCCGCTGTCCGTCACGCGGAGGTGAGGGGGCCCCTTAAAAAAAAAAAAAAGAAAGAGAGACTGCCACCTTATCACTTCCCAAGGAACCTTTTGGTTCTGGCCACATGTTGTATGGATTTTCCTTATTGTATATATATATATACAATAAAATATGGATGTATATTCATGAGCATGAACGCCAAAGGAATATTTGTTTTATTACTACTGTTTATTAACACTATTTATTATCAAAAAAAAAAATCATTGTTTTTATTATTACTATTAACATTTTTATAAATTTTGTGGGACGTTGGGAACAATGAGGTCCTCCCCTCCCACATTTAGCTTTATCATCACCACAGTACAATTTTTTGTTTATGGAAATAGGGGAGACAAGGGCTCATTCAGGCGCGATATGAACCTCCATCCTTTTGTGAATTGGGTGAGCAGTGCACATTTTGTGGTGTTGATATTTTATCATGTTCTCTTTTTGAACGCACGGAACACTTTTTTTTTTTTTTTTTTGAATTTCTACGTATTTTATTTTTGGTTTTTCTTTTTTCCCCCCTTTCCATTATCATTCTTTGCCACTGGTCCATTGTTGGCTGCTGCGACGTATCGGTGCGTCAGTCTGCCTGTGTCTTCCACCGGAGAGAGGGATGGGAAGATTTGTGTGTATTTATGTGTGCGTGTGCGTGTGTGGAATAATTGCTGTAAGCGTTTTTTTATTTTTTTTGTCTTTCTGCGCGGTTGTTGTTTTGTGTGAAGGCTGAGGAAAAGCTTCAAAGAGCAGAGGAATAGGGAGGGACGCAAGCAAACACACATCCATACCTACACACAGGCAGACAAACGGGTAGTGCGTGGGTGCGACGTTGTGTGGGTGGCTGCGTACATTATTAGATACACGCCCCACACTCACGAAGGGGGCTGGTGGGCACACAACGGGGGAAAGGCAAAGGATCTGTCAGCCGGTCAGTGGCGGGTCGTGCCGTTTCACCGCAAGGTGCTCTTTTTGAGGGAAGAGAAGAACAGGAGGTGGGGGCTCGGGGCAGGGAAGTTACGTTGAAGAGATCCACCCGCGAGAGGGTAAAAGGACAGAGAGACTCGAAGGCAGCGAGGAAAGATACAGGTAAGGCGGGAAGGGCAGTGAGTGCAAATGGCATCTCGCGTGAAGTTCGATTTGGGGGACGAGGGCGTGCCTTTGGAGAGTCACCCTGAGTGCACCGCGTGGGTTTTGCAGCGAATAAAAGAGGAGCTATGCTACGACGTGGACGGTGTCACGGACAAACAACTCCGTCTCATCAATGAATTTCTTGTCGGGGATGAGGAGCTCCGCGCAGTTTTTTGCTTTTATCAAGGTGCCGTGGTGGAGTCTGTGGAGGAAGACGATGGGGAACTCAGTCGAGAGAACTCCAAAGACGAGGAGTTGACAGCAGAGTTGTGCGTGGTGGACACACCTCAGGGCTTGTCAGAACGTATTGTGGTAGAAGGTATGTGCACGGATGTGCTTTTCTTTGTGCGGCTGGACCCCGACCGTCTAATTGTACCAGAAAACGTTGACAATGCCGTCGCGTGGGGCAGTTGCCGCGGTGGAAATCTGCTGGAATCCCTCTTGCGCACGCTGCAGTTTGTTCTCACACCCGTACTGCTTCAGAACCGGTGGCCAGATAGCATCGAGAAGGATGTACACTCCGCGTTGCACCGCTTCATGGCCGCCATGACAGAAAACATCAACCGACTACGAGGTCGTACGGTTTTGTACGTCCCCAGTGATCTTGCAACAGGTATAGGAGTGGAGGAAGCCCATATTGACCGCGAAATTGTCCAGCGCTTTGAGGCCACCGCGATTCATTGGACGCGGCAGATCAAGGAGGTCGTTGGAGACAAAGATGTGGGCCTCAGCGGCGAAGCCGCAGGACCATTGGAGGAGATCGCATATTGGCGCTCCCGTGCACGTGACTTGGGAAACATCCGTGCCCAGCTGAATCGTCCAGATGTTGCCGGTATTGTGCAGGTGCTGAGGGAGGCAAAGTCTTTCTACTACTTGGAGCCTTTTTTGAATCTACGGGCCGATATTGAAAAGGGCACAGAGGAGGCTTTTGACAATCTGCGCTTTTTGAACACGCTGTTGGAGCCGTGTACGAGGCTTTCAAAGGCCAGCCCAAAGGAGATTCCGGCGTTGATTCCTGATGTACTTGTTCACGCGCAGCTCATCCTGATTTACTCCCAGAGCTACAAGAAGGATCGCTTTTTTCCGCCTCCTCCGTATGATATCTAATGAGATCATCTTTCGATGCAGTCAAAAGATTGACGTCCCGGCTATCCTTTCCGGTGACGTCACTAACAGCATGGTGGCACTGCAGGACAGCGTCAC
>NW_001849413.1:0-26919 GCF_000209065.1 Trypanosoma cruzi
AACCCTAACCCTAACCCTAACCCTAACCCTAACCCTAACCCTAACCCTAACCCTAACCCTAACCCTAACCCTAACCCTAACCCTAACCCTAACCCTAACCCTAACCCTAACCCTAACCCTAACCCTAACCCTAACCCTAACCCTAACCCTAACCCTAACCCTAACCCTAACCCTAACCCTAACCCTAACCCTAACCCTAACCCTAACCCTAACCCTAACCCTAACCCTAACCCTAACCCTAACCCTAACCCTAACCCGAACCCTAACCCTAACCCTAACCCTAACCCTAACCCTAACCCTAACCCTAACCCGAACCCTAACCCTAACCCTAACCCGAACCCGAACCCGAACCCGAACCCGAACCCGAACCCTAACCCTAACCCGCACGCGCGCTCAACCATACAAATTGTCGCCATTGCAGATGGTGGCCGCCCTACGCTCCGGTAAAACATCCAGCGCTCATGCACATAACGAAAAACATGCTCAAACACACCGCACAACGGCAATAAGTTCATACTGAGAAGATGCGGCCTTTCACAACGGTTGTGGCTCACTACGTGCGTAAACTGCGAGACGGCCTCAACAAACGCACACACCGCCACCGCCTCCAGCTCAATCCCACAGCCAACGGGATACGGACAAAGCCCGCAGCCAACAAACACAACGCACACGGAGCGAGCAATCATCCAAAGAGCCACACGCGGAAACGGATCCTCATCCACCCATGACGCGGCGCCTCACTCCATGCGGTCACAAGGAGCGCGCTATTTCCACAATAGAACTTGTCCGTTTTTAATCCCTTGAAGATGCCTCTTTTTAATGATCGGCCCCATAAAATTAAAAAAGAAAATGGAAAATGGAAAATGTAGGAAAACTGCGAAAGCAACGGTTACAATAATTCTCCCACAATAGAGCAATTCTCCGTTTATATCTTTTATAAACGCAATTATGAAAGCCCATAAAAGTCCCCTAATGTTTTTGAGCAAAAAACAAGCTTCCCTCATCATTCCCCATACTGTTTTTTTTTTTTTTTTTTTTTGTTATGGTATTGTCGATAGCGTTGGTCATCTCTGAAATCTGTGCGATATACTGCCGCCTGGTGCGGGTGCACCTGCACTGTATGCACGCACAATTATCCAAAAATATATAACTCCCACATTTTTTTTTTTTACCAGAAATCAAAACTACCCCTTTCATTCCCTAATTCTTTCTCCTATTTCGTTTTTCCTCACCCCGGAGAGCTTTCTTTCTTCTGGCGTCAGCGGATGATACTGCTGCTCGGTACTGGCGCGCCTTCTCCCTCCAGAACGCCGCTATTTCATAGTGTTCCGCGTCGCTCACATTATTGGCATCGACGACATCACATCTCTGCCAGTCATTCATCGGCGTGCTGTCTGCCTGTTGCACATAAATAATCTCCCACGACAATCCTTGAGATGATTCCTCCCATCCCTCAAAATATTCCGCCAGGCACTCAGTGAACTGCCTCACAGTGCTGGCGGTGGTGTGGTGCCCACCCGCCGTAGTCATCCGCAGCCCAACCACCGTCATTGGATTTGAGTCCAAAAAGAAAAAGGCGTCCACCAACGGAAAGTTTTGGGCCACCGGTTTGTACAACACCCGATACTCTATATTAATCTTACTATCAAGATTTTCCAGGCACCGTAAAAGACAGGGCTTGAGAGGGCGCTCATGTGGACGCAATTCCAGCGCACAGAGATGTGGTGGAGCATTTTTTTTTATTTTCAGCTCCTTGAGTTTCGGTATTATTGCATTTACAAAGGCCTCGCTCAAAGATGTAAACACGGAATACTTTTCAAGGGCTTTCGATAAGAGGTCGTCCATGAGGGCCAATACGAGTAAAATAAAATCATTCGGCGCTATTAACTCCGCCAACTTGCATGTCACTAAATTTCCGAGATAGGAAGATACCAGTGCATTCAAAGGCAATTCGGAATTTTTTCGTCCTCGTACTCGTACGATCCTTACAAGTTTGTGAGAGATGTGGCTATCATCACACACTTCATTAGTCCCCAAAATAGAGTAATAGTTGTTATCAAAAAGGTTCAGTTTTTTAACTGTACTTTCGCACGAGTCAATCCGATCATTGTATTCGCTGTCATCAAAGATGTAGCGAAGAAGTGGTCCCACTTTATTCATGCGACCCCTCACCTCCTTCCAGTATTCCGCTTCTTCCTCCGCAAGCTGCCGATTGTGCTTCATCCAAACGCACATTGCCTTCACATCGTTTTCTTCGGGGCAATTCATTATGATTTGTTTCGCTCGCACCAGCTTCGCCCACGATTCGTAGTTGTTTTTGTCTGGTGGTGTCACCACAATCATGCCCCATCCCTTGCAAGGCAAACCAGCAGGCGGTTGATGACCCTTCAATGCCACGTCGTAGATAATATACCCTTTCACACCACGCCGAGAGAAGCCGCCCAAAATACTCAGAATACTGGCCTCACTCGTGTACAGTGACACCGTTTTGGCGGTCTTGTCAAACAGAAACGTTTGATCCGCAATAAGGTACGCAACCATTGGGAGTTCCTCCAAATCGCAGTGCAGCAGCTGATAGAGGAGGTACGAACCGGCATTCATCGACTTCCCGATCCCGGGCGTCCCAATCAACACACGCGGCTGAGGCGAAGGTTTGTTCTTACCGTGACTGCTGAACCATTCGGTGAGATAGTCCTTCACAATCTGCCACACTCGCTCCACCTCACAGTTCACATAGCAGTCAGGAATAAATTCACTCAGCCCTTGTCCCCACGTGTACGGCCATGCCTTGTCCGAGGTGAGCACCGTCAGCCTGGAACGCGGTGCACCGGACTGCTCCACACCGTCATTCTTTTCGAGGGTTCGGCCAACTTCCTTGTACGTTTATGACTGCGGTGGTTCCCCCTCCTCCACATCCATTCCCGTCCCCTCGCCGCCAGGAACTTCCACCAAATGGTGCCACTTCGCATTGTACACAGACTCGTAGCATCCCTCCAGGTATATCGGTGTACTCGTCGTCGTTGGGTTCCTCGCTTCCTCAAGGGCTGCATCCAATGAGTTTTTATTGTTGTTATGAACAGTTGTTTTTACGTTTGCAGCAGCTTCTGACCACCCAAGTAGATTGATGACACCTTTATCGCGAAGCTTACTTCGATCTTCTTCGAAGATTATTTCATCCCTTACAGCCTCCTCCATCCTCGCATAAGCACCTGTTGCCTGTATTTCGTTCAATACTCCCGCATCGTGGATATACCTCGTGGGATCACTGAAAAAATCCCTCAGTAAGACACTCCGATTGGCGCGCAAAATGCTTCTGCCGCCAAATATCACTGTAAGAAAATCATTCAGCCTCATTTCCTTGACGCGGAATCCTCCTTTAAACAGTACATCTTCGATACTAGTGGAAATGGTAAATTTCATTTCTTGCGCTCGTCTTGATCTTTCTTACTCACGCTTCGCTCTTTCCTCCGCCTCAAGCCGTTCTGCTTTCTGTATCTGAGTGAGTACTCCGTTTAGTTTTCCCTTTACAAGAGGAGTGATCGTATCCTTTCCTTCATAGTCCCTCCATTGCTCGAGAGAAAACACACCTTCGTGAAGCGGCTTAGTAATGGCCTCCAGCGCTTGGTACGCGGTTAAGTTAAGAATTTCTTCAAGAAGCCACTGATTTTGTACGTAATCATCCGGCTCCTGAACAAACATCTCCATCGTCACATTGTAGTCTTTCATCAACGGCCACCCTGCCGCCAACATAATTCCAAAGGAAATCACTCAGCCTCATGTCGGTGCTGCTAGTGTTTCCCTCCTGCAGGATTTCCTCTACGGTGCTTCTCATGGTCCACTGCGGCCACACTTCACTCCCCGCCACATGTCGAGCTGCAGCGTCGGAACCATCGCCGGGGATGCCGCGGTAAGGTGCCATCACAACACCCGTGCGATGAAGCATCCCACTCGCACCGCCCAACTGCGGCCAGCAGGTGCCGCTGGCTCCAAAGGACAGTCGCGGCGGTTTCCTCCCGCAGTCCCAATGACGTTGGGCGTGGCACTCGCACGGCGGGGCGGTCGGTGCGCCATGCAGCCGCACTGCAACGCCTGTCGGTGAAACAGTCAAGGCCCACCGCCCCCGCAGCAACGCAACGTGCAATCGACCACAGCACCGCCACATTATCGCCCTTTTTTATTTTGTTTTATTCACGTTGTCTGTCTGTTTGCCCCATTACCAACACTAAAAATAAGTGCGCATCTTCACAAAAGAATAAAAAGGATGCACAATCCCACCGTCCCGCAGCGGGCGAGCAACCTCCCCCACCCACCGCCATTGCCGCACAGGAGACCGCAGTCACATCGCAGAGTCAGCACCACAATGTGCACCGCACCATCGTGCAGTGAACGATAGGCGAGACGCAGCCATGCATCGCCCCGCTCCATTCTCCCACCACTCAATTATTGCGTGCCCACACAAAGTAGCAAACAGAATCAAAGTGCACACAAACCCAATCAACACACTCACTCGCTGAAGTACTTTACTTCGCATGGAGCAGCATTTGAGGACACAGCAGCAGTGGCAGGCTGCATGGAATTTCCCTGCCAACCCTGTGAAGAAAAACAATAACTCTGCGGAGTCAAAGTGGCACCCCCTCGGTGTTGCCCGCAGCTCACATGGCAGGAAGAATTCCACACACGCATAGTTCCGGACTCCTCGATGTTTGAGTGCCCAACAGAGCAAGTAAAAAAAATACCTGCGCGCAAGACGGAATCAAATACGTGAAAAAGTCGGCCTGCTTTCTCCGATGGCGTTGGCGAGCAGTCCCACACAATCCAATCAAAGTGGCACGCCGGACAGAATGGCGTCCGTCAATCAATCGAAAAATGCGACACTGAAAAGGAGCAGAGAAGAGTTGGCGCATGCGATTGCCAGTGACAACTGTGAGCAAACCCGCCAGCACCAACTGAGGTGCCGAGGAGCACGTTTGTGTAGAACTGACCGTCAGGCAGAGAGGATAAATAAAACAAAAGGGCAAAAAAAACATCTCATTCAATGTCTCCGGACCGCGACACCAGAATCAAAATACCATGGACGATAAGAGCGGCAACGCCTCCTCCAAAACATCTTGTCAAGAAGCCGCAGGACCTCAGGAAGGAAAGAAGGCAGCGGCGGCAGCCACAGCGGGGGAGGCAATAAAACGGCTGACAGGCACCTTCACGTCGACGCGCACACCACATCCGAGTGGGCTGGGAGCACTGATCGATCCGCTCGGAAACATACGCATCAAATACGCAAAACAAAGTCGCGTTGAATCGACAGGAACTCCCCGCCCAAAACAAATTTAAAAGTAGCGTTTTTCAAGGGGGAATCCGCTTTTCCGACGACGGCACGGACGCCTCGCAGGAATTTCTTGCAAATCTCCCTTCGCAGTTCCGCAAGAAAACGCAGCGGAATAAAAAGAGAGCGCAACGACGCAAAAAAAATAATCCTCCCAACGGACCAGGTGGCAAGCCGCCCTCGCGCAAGTGGACAAAACACAACTTCACTCCGGTCTGGTGGTGGTGGTCGTCTCGCAACATTTTTTTTCTTTTACTTTTCGTCGCAGTGCACATCCCCCTCCCACAAGACATTTGTTCGGGCCATGTTCCTGCGGCCAAACATCGCGCTGCTGGATCCCGCGGCAGAGTCCTCGGCACAGAAGTGAGGGGAGGAAGAGGGACCGCAGAAGGTGCGAGCAAATCCGAATTCGGTGGCGGTCGCTGCAGTGAGGATTGATGTCCCACGCGGCGTCCCTTTTCTAGGTCCGGCCCTCACCGTGCGGTGCGCCGGCCGCTCCGAACATCCACACGTGCTTGCGTCTCACAGTCGCTCCCAGCCCCGTTCGTTGGCTGCATCAGGGATGCCGCCATCCGGAGACGGGCATAAGGACGTTGCATCCAACAAAACCTTCAGAGGCACCCGGTGGGCCAACGACGACCGTCACTGCGGGGTGTGTGGCCCTTCCGCCGCTCACCTCAAATCGCACTTCTACGCCTCCTCGAGCAGCAGCAGCGGCATAAATACACCGGTCCACTAGAGGCCGTCACCAGCCATTGCAGGAAGACCACTGTGCCCCAGTGCTATAAAACCCGAATTGCATTGACGGGCCACTTCGGACAATCCTGTCGCATCCTCTCCCATTATGCGGAAACACATCCGTCGTGCATGTGTCCACCGCAGCCAAATGAATCTGGTCCAAATACCCTCCAAATTGAATTCCCCTTTCCCCAAGCCATTCCTTCATTCCATACGCCCCGACCCTCATCCGCACGTGCCCACTCACACAAACCGCCATAGACAGATGGTGGCCGCCTAACGCTCCGGAAAAACATGCCCAGCACGCACGCGCATAACAAATGACATGCGCAAACGCACGGCACAACGGCGGAGAAGCGCACACCAAAAGATGCGGCCCTCCACAGCAGTCGCAGCCCACCGCGCGCATCACACCCGCAGGAAGAGTGACTCGCGGTGCGCACTCCCTCTCTCCTCCTTCCCTTCATGCCCACTAAAGGAAGCAGCAGCCACCCGCAACCGCCAGCACACGCTACAAAAGAAGCATCAAAATCCACTGCAATGTGCATTTTGTGTGTGCATGTGGTTGTGTGTGCCTGCAGAAGCACGAGGCAAAGAAGTAAAAACAGGAGCAGAGCATGTGAAGGGACGCACAAACACAAATGCACAGCAGAGGTGCATGGCAGAAATAAAGGGAAAAAGACTGCTCAAGCTCATGATATTGCACTGCAGACAAAGCAGCGGCAATTCATAAAAAATTTATTAAAATTTTAAAAAAATTCATCTTCACCCTTCCACACCTCACACTTTGGAAACAATAAGAAAAGAAAAAAAAAGGAAAGATGAAAAAAGAAAAAAAAAAAAAAAAAAACCACACACACACACAAAAAAAAAAAAAAAGAAAAGAAAAACTACACACAAAAGAAACATTTCAACTGTTTACCGTGTGAACCCACCAAACTGTTTGTATATTTTGCCCGCAAATTAAAAATTAAATAGTTAAATGCCTTTCAACCGTCCGACCCTCCATGTGTCCGCATATCGTTTATATTTCATGGGGTCATCTGCGTGTTGCTGCTCCCCTCAGCCCTTTCAGTGGCATGTGAATGCGGCCCGCAGAGCACAGTCACTCGTGTGTGTGGGGACTGAGAGAAGCACGCAGACATGACGGGAGTCGCGTCACTCCATCGGGAGAGTGAGCGCAGCAAGAAAAAAAAGAAAAACACGGCGGCAGGGTGTGTGTGTGTGGCGCTGCGGGTGTCTGCCCGCCCTGGCCGCAAAAACAAAACAAGAGGGAAAGAAATGTGTACTCCGCCCCAGAGGCCCTCGTCGCACGCCCACACGTCACGGCTCCCTCAGCGCGCCGTTCGTCGCGGCCCCTCCTCATGCGTGCAGCAGGCGAGGCGCACAGGGCCGTCGTCATGAGCGTGTCGGTGGGTGTGCGAGTGGAGCAGTTGGGCGGGAAACACACGGCACCCCTCACAGGAAGAGCGCAGAAGAAAAAATTAAAAGAGGGAAGAGTAGAAAAGAAAAAACGTCCATGGTGGTTGCCCTAAAGCAGCAAGGTAAAAATGAAAAACATTAAAAGAAAACAAAGACAAATTATTCTCTGCGTAGTAAATTTATTCCTAGCGGTGTGTGTGTCGGCGCAGAGGAGAGCGCAAGTGTTCCACACTGAGGCCGCACACTCCTCACGCAGCCGCAACCCCCCACAGCCCGAGCAGAAGAAGCAGCGGCAGCAGTCCGCTCCCAGCAGAGGTAAAGCTCACCTCTGGCACAACGAATTGTACATCTTCAGTCCGAGAGGTATTCCTCTTTGCCGCTCCACTCTCACTCACCTCTTCAACTGCATGGGGGTCCAATGTCATTGGCACCGCTGGAGCTGCTGAAGTTTTCTCTGGGCCAGGCACCGCAGGTACAGCAGATGCGATGGTTTGAGAAACACCTCCCGCTTGTGGTTCCAGAGCTCTCTTTGGAACGGGTTTCCTGTCCTTGATTGCACGCATCTCAGTGGGATTCAGTGGGCGGTTGTACAGAAAGACGTTCTTCACCGTCACAGGAAAGTTTTGCATACCGCACGCGCCAAAGCAAAAGCCTGCGAGCTCAAGTGGTCTCTCAGCTGTTAACAGCGTTTCCTCTTCCCCCAGCGGCTGACCATCAATGTGCACAGAGCTCTTGTTGCCTTGCAGCATGAGTGCCACTTGGTATTCTTTCCCCGGCTCCCAAGTGCCACTTTTTGTTGTCTTCTTGTATTTGAACATCGTCACCCACTCTTTATCCGCGGTATACAAGATTCCCATGGTATGCGGGGAATTATTGTCCCCCCACATTGCACCCAGTAGAGGAGCGTCCTCACTCGGAGCCTTTTCGATGGTCACCGACGCCACAAGTGTGAAGTTGTGGCTCAAAGATATATGACGCACATTATCATCCGGAATGTTCACAGGCCAAATTACCCCGGAGTCAGGCTCCGTCAACTGAAACCCATCTTTGACCTTCGTCGCATCCTTCACCTTTGCATTCAGGCAAAGGTACTCGTCGTTCCACGTGTCGTTGTTGGCCGATGCGTTTGACAAAACTGCCACCAGACCCGCCGTGGGTATAGAAAAGCTGGAGAAGAAGGCGTCCTTTTGCGCCCAGGTCTTCAGGACGGAGTTGATCGTACTCACTTCCTCCGTCAGGCGAGAAAGTGAAATGGCACTGCCTTTATCGTTTTCCCTCCGTTGTAAAAGATGCAAATTGCCATCCGAGTACAGCAGGGCGCTGGCGAGCTCCTCCTTCCCAGCATTGTCCATGCCAACCGGTCCAACAGAAAAAGAGCGGTTGTTGTCCGTGACCCAAAGGCGGAGCGCTCTTTCCCTTTGCTTCCCCGAGGAGTTCCCTCTCTGAGTGTACAGCATGACCTTCCTGCCCCCAATGGTCGCGGTGATGAGGGCATCCACGTGCAAGCTCAGATCCCAAAAGAATGATTGTGATTTGACCCACACGCCTGGGAGTGTCCCGACTGCCTCCGTCCACGCTGTCCCCATGTCACGCGACTCGTACACCTTCTGGCTGCTCTCGCAGTCAATAATCATGAGAAGTGATCCCTCCCACTCGGTGATGCGGGGGTTGTAGCATTTCGCAGGGGAAACGCCCTTCGAGAGCACCCAATTACTGCCGTTGTCCTTCGAGTAAATGATCATGGAGTAAACGACACCATTTCCGCTCCTCGCCATCAGAGGAAACACAAGCGTGCCATCCTCCATCAGAACACCTGAGCCACCAGAAGCAAGAAACTCCTTCAATTCACCTTTGTGAGCAGCTATAGTACTCTCGTTTAACAGAGACCTGATTTGGTCCCATTTGATCCGTTCAGTCAGCTCGCTGCTCGTAGGCTCCCTCACATCACCCACAACCAGTTTCAGTTCAAAGTTGTCCCATTTCCACTTCCCATCACTTTCATTGTGCAAATCAAGGCTTCCCGCAAGAAGAAACACCTTATTGTCCTTCGTGGTGGTTGTGGGGTGGTAAAAAAAAACCACACTATTATCCGTTCCCTCCGCTTTACCAAGCACGGTGTGTGCCCTCCATTCTTCCTTTTTGACCTTTTCAACAAGAGTGGGCCATTCCCACGCAGAGTCGATGTACTCCGCAACAACATCAGAAAACGGCTTAGTTGATTCAGTATGGGGTTTGAAACCTATGTGACCTTCGGCAAAAGCAGCAATTACTCCACCAGCACTGACGAGAGAGGGTGAAACAAATAAATCCCTCCGACTTGAGTCAGTCCCCGTCTTCGGCAGCACCTGCGTCGTCTGCGGCACAAATAGATCGACTCCCTGCAGCCCCTCAACACCCCCTGAAGTGCTCCCCTCTCCAGCAATGACACCCGTCAATGTCGACCCAGAAGGAGTTGAAGCATCAGCATTACTTCCCACCTCAGCGGTCGCAGCTCCACTGCAGCACATCATCACGACAAATAGGAGCAGCACCGTGAAAGTAAACACACGCCGGGACATGTTGGGCCTCTGCGGCTCACTCTCTCTTCCTTCCCTCCTCCTTCCGCTGGATCCGGTCACGCGGCGACGGTTGTGTGTGCGGGGTGCCTTCATTGCAGCAACACGTGAGAGCATATAAATATGTGTGTGGGCGGTGTGTGTGCTGTTGTTGGTCCCTTCAGAGACTTCGAATTTCACAGTGGCGATTCGCGTTTGGTTGCTTTCTTTCCTAGCGTGTGTATGTGTGCAAGAAATAGAAAGACAGCAACAGCGGCAATACACCAGAAAAGTCAGTGAGAAGCAGAGCAGAGCAGCCACGCAGAGAGCAGCAACACGAGACAATCCGGAAGGAACAGCACAGAGAACCATCGCCCACAGAAAAGAGCAGCAACGCGGCAAGTCACAGCGGGCCGTCGGTGTGTGCGGGCCAGCCCTCACGCGGTGCAACACGCCACACCCAACAGGGAATGACAGACAGACAGGCGGAGAGAGAGATATGAATGGATGCCGCCAAGAGGAACTCACAATTAACATGGCCCGTGAGCATGCGGCCACTCCACGCAGGAACACAGGAGAAAAGGGTGAGAGGAGAAAAGCAAGAAGCAGCATAACACACACGGAAGGAACAAACGACAGGCGGGAAAAGCATCGCCAAAGGCCCTCGCCCTGGCCAGCGACTCCACACCAGCCCTCACAGACACACACCATCGCAGTGCCGTCAGTCCGCGGGTGAGAGGATTCGGCCCTCCACACAACAAACGCACACACCGCCAGCAATCATCCACCAATAGACAACAACAAGAAGCGACACACCGCCACCGCCTCCAAGCTCCATCCCACGGACAACGGAATACAGCCACAGCCCGCTGCCGGCACACAACGCACACGGAGCGAGCAATCACCCAAAGTGCCACACGCGGAAGCGGATCCTCACCCATCCATGACGCGGCGCCTCATTCCATGCGGTCACACGGAGTGCACTGTTTCCTCAATAGAACTTATTCGTCGTCCATCCCTTTAAGATGCTTCTGTTAGTGATGGGCCTTAGGGCACAATAGAAGGAAATGGACAATGCGGTAGCGCCGTGACACCGCCAAACACAATGATTCTCTCATACCGGGCAATTCTCAAATTACGTCTCGTATGCACACACAATCAACATACCATATAAAAATCAGCCAATGTTTTTCACCAGAATCCAAACAACCCTTTTCCCTCCCCAATTTCTTCCGTCACTGTTGTGTTCGATAGCGTTGGAAATTTTGGGTATTCGTGTGCGATGCTGCCGCATGGTGCTGGTGCACCCGCACCGCATGCTCAGACACAAGCATCCAAAAATACATAATTCCCGCAATATTTTTTTGCCACAAATCAAACTACCCCTTTCCCTCCCTAATTGTTTTCCTATTATTATTTTTTTGCACATTTCGGAGAGCTTCGTCTCTTCAAAAGTCTCCGGATGATATTGACACTTGGTACTGGCGCACCTTTTCGTTCCAGAACGCCGCAATCTCACGGCCCTCCTCGGTCAAATTATCGGAATTGTCGACATCACATCTCTGCCAGTCGTTCATCGGCGTGCTTTCTACGTGCTCCAAATAAATAATCTCCCACGATACGTCTCGGGATAATTTCTCCCAGCCATTAAAATACGCCGCCAGGCACTCAGTGAACTGCCTCACAGTGCTGGCGGTCGTGTGATGCTCACCCGTCGTAGTCATCCGCAGACCGACCAGCGTCATTGGATTGGACTCCGAGAAAAAAAGGCGTCCACCAGCGGAAAGTTTGTGGCCCACGGTTTGTACAACACCCCGTACTTTATTTTACGGATCGTTTTCTCATATTCACTCGGCAGCAAACCCTCATCTCCCTTGGGATGCAATTCAGGGGCCAACTTCAAGACGCAGGGCTTTGCTTGACGTCCTGTTGGTGGCTCAAACTCCGTGAGTTTCGTCGCTATTGCCTTGACAAAGGCACTCTCCGTCAACGATTTCAAAGCAAACCATCCAAAAAATATTGGCAAAATATTATCCTTCGACGCCAACATCAGCCTCAAAAAGCCATTTTGTTCTGTTACACTTGGGAAACGTTCCAATGTCCGTTCCTCGAGGTAAGCAGATATCGGTGCATTGAAAAGGATCACACCGCCTGCGTATATTTCCCGAACAAATTTCACAAGCTTGTGGGACGGAACCTCAGAATACCATGGCGACTCACCTCCCCGTGAAAAGTGCTCTTTCACAGTTACCTCGTTGATCGATTGCAGTGCAAACTTCACCGCTCCACAGCGTTCCGTAAACGCCTCCGCATCAAAGACGTGACGTGGAATCGGTCCCAAAAGATACATGTGTTTTTTGACCCCTTTCCAGTATTCCGCTTGTTTCTCTTTAGTCTCATCACGCGTTATCCAGGCGCACATCGCCTCCACATCCATCTCGTCGGGGCACTTCACGATGATTCGCGCGGCCTGTAGTTGCTTCGCCCACTCATCATAGTTGGTTACCTTTGGGAATGACACCGCAATCATGCCCCATCCAGAAGTAGGCGCAAAATGTCTCGGTGGCGGCGTTCCCTCCTTTGCCACATCGTAGATAATGTACACATTCCTCCCATGCCCCCTCAAACTTCTCAACTCCGAGATGCACATGTCCTCATCGCTGCATTTTATCACCGCTCTGGTAGTCTTTTCAAACACGTACGCATCTCGTCCACCAAAACAGTGGACTACCACTTGGAGTTTCTCGACATCGCAGTGCAGCAGCTGGTAGAGGAGGTACGAGCCGGCAGCCACCGATTTCCCGATCCCGGGCGTCCCAATCAACACACGCCGCTTGGTCTTAAAGTAGGTCCCACCGTGAGGGCTGAACCACGCGGTTAGATCGCCCTTGACGATCTGCCACGCTCGATCCACCTCACAGTTTACAAAAACGTCCTTAGGAAGATCCTGTATCGTATTCCGCGAGTACGGCCATCCCTTCTCCGAGGTGAGCACCATCAACACGGGAGGTGCTGCACCGAATTGCTGCACAGCGTCATCCTCTTCGATAACGTCGTCAGCTTTCTTGTACGTCCATGACTGTTCTGGCTACCCCTCATGCACCCCCATTCCCATCCCCGTTTTCTTTTGCTCATCGCCGTCAGGAAGTTCCACCGCATGGCTCCACCTCGCATTGTACACAGACTTGTAGCATCCCTCCAGTTTCTCCGGTGCGCTCGTCGTCGTTGGGTTCCTCGTCTCCTCGGCAGCTGCTTCCAAGAAATGTTTGGTGAATTTATGAACAGTTGCTTTTACCTCCGCAGCAGCCAATGACCGCCCCGGTAGATTGTCGACACCCTTATCGCAAAGCTTGCGTATATCCTCATCGAAGATCACTTCACCCTTTACAGCTCGCTTCATACTCAAATAATGACCTGATGCCTGTATTTCGTCCAATGCTCCTTTATCACGGATATACTTCGTGGGGTCCTTGAAAAACTCTTCCGGCAAGACATCCCGATTGGTGTCCACAATGCCCCTGCCGTCCAGTTCCCTCGTAAGAAAATCGCTCAGCTTCATTTCATTGACGCAAGCTCTTCCTTTAAACAGTACGTCTTCGATATTAGTGAAAATGGTATATTTTATTTCTTGCGTTCGTCTTAGCCTTTCCTCTGCCTCCCGCCTCGCTTCCGTCAGTACCTGCGTGAGTACCCCGTTTGGTTTTCCCTTTGCAAGAGGAGTGACCGTATCCTTTCCTTCATATTCCCTACGTTGCCCAAGAGAGAGAGCACACCTTCGTGAAGAGGCTTAGTAATGGCCTCCAGCGCTTGGTGCGCAGTGAAGTTAATAATTTCTTCAAGAAGCCGCTGGTCTTGTACGTAATCATCCGGCTCCTGAACAAACATCTCCATCGTCACATTGTAGTCTTTCATCAACGGCCGCCCTGCCGCCAACATAATTCCAAAGGAAATCACTCAGCCTCACGTTGGTGCTGCTCATGGTCCACTGCGGCCACACTTCACTCCCCACCACATGTCGAGCTGCAGCGTCGGAACCATCACAAGAGCCACGGCGAGGTGCCATCACAACACCCGTGCGGTGAAGCATCACACTCGCACCGCCCAACTGCGGCCAGCAGGTGCCGCTGGCTCCAAAGGACAGTCGCGGCTGTTTCGTCCCGCAGTCCCAATGACGTTGGGCGTGGCACTCGCACGGCGGAGTGGTCGGTGCGCCATGCAGCCGCACTGCAACGCCTGTCGGCGAAGCAACCGAGGCCCACCGCCCCCGCAGCAACACAACGTGCAACCAACCCCAAAACCGCCACATTATCGTCCTGTATATATTTTATGATTCACGTTGTCTGTCTGTTTGCCCCATCACCGAAACCAAAAATAAGTGCACACCTTCACAAAAGGGAAGGAAAAAAGAGAAAAGGAGGCACGATCCCACCGTCCCGCCGCGGGTCAACACTCTCCTCCACCCACAGCCATTGCGGCACAGGAGACCGCAGTTACATCGCAGAGTCAGCACCGCAATGTGCACCGCACCATCGTGCAGTGAACAATGGGCGAGACGCGGCCAGGCATCGCCCCGCTCCATTTTCCCACCACTCAAGTGTTGCGTGCCCGCACAAAGTGGCAAACAGAATCAGAGTGCACACAAACCCAATCAACACCCTCACTCGATGAAGCACATTATTCGCATGGAGTGACAACATTTGGACACACCAGCAGTAGCAGGCTGCATGCAATTTCCCTGCCAACCCCCCAAAAGGAAACACAACAACTCTGTGGAGTCAAAGTGGAAGCCCCTCGGTGTTGCCCGCAGTCCACATGGCAGGAAGAATTCCACGCACGCATAGCTCCGAACTCCTCGCTGTTTGAGTGCCCAACAGAACATGTGGAAAAAATAACTGCGCGCAAGATGGAATTAAATACGTGAAAAAGTCGGCCTGCTTTCTCCGATGGCGTTGGCGAGCAGTCCCATACAATCCAATCAAAGTATCACGCCGGACAGAATGGTGTCCGTCAATCAATAAAAAAATGCGACACTGAAATGGAGCAGAGAAGAGTTGGCGCATGCGATTGCCAGTGACAACTGTGAGCAAACCCACCAGCACCAACTGAGGTGCCGAGGAGCACGTTTGTGTAGAACTGGCCGTCAGGCAGAGAGGATAACCAAAACAAAAGGCCAGCAAACCCTCTCGTTCAATGTCTCCTGACCGCGACACCAGAATCAAAATACCATGGACGATAAGAGCGGCAACGCCTTCTCCAAAACATCTTGTCAAGAAGCCGCAGGACCTCAGGAAGGGAAGAAGGCAGCGGCGGCAGCCACAGCGGGGGAGGCAATAAAACGGCTGGCAGGCACCCTCACGTCGACGTGCACACCACATCCGAGTGGGCTGGGAGCACAGATCAAACCGCTCGGAAACACACGCATCAAATACGCAAAACAAAGCCGCGTTGAATCGACAGGAACTCCCCGCCTAAAACAAATTCAAAAGATAGCGTTTTTCAAGGGGGAATCCGCTTTTCCGACGGCGGCACGGACGCCTCGCAGGAATTTCTTGCAAATCTCCCTTCGCAGGTCCGCATGAAAACGCAGCGGAATAAAAAGAGAGCGCAACGACGCAAAAAAAATAATCCTCCCAACCGACCAGGTGGCAGGCCGCCCTCGCGCAATTAAAAAAAAACAACTTCACTCCGGTCTTGTCGTGGTGTTCGTCTCGCAACATTTTTTTCATTTTCTTCGCAGTGCACATCCCCTCCCACAAATCATTTGTTCGGGCCATGCTCCTGCGGCCAAACATCGCGCTGCTGGATCCCGCGGCACAGTCCTCGGCACAGAAGTGAGGGGAGGAAGAGGGACCGCAGGAGGTGCGAGCAAATCCAAATTCAGTGGCGGTCGCTGCAGCGAAGATTGACGTCCCACGTGGTGTCCATTTTCTAGGTCCGGTCCTCACCGTGCCATGCTCTCAGCGTGCGGTGCGCCGGCCGCGCCGAATATCCACACGTGCATGCGTCTCACCGTCGCTCCCAGCCCCGTTCGTTGGCTGCATCAGGGATGCCGCCATCCAGAGACGGGCATAAGGACGTTGCATCCAACAAAACCTTCGGAGGCACCCGGTGGGCCAACGACGACCGTCACTGCGGGATCTGTGGCCCTTCCGCCGCTCACCTCAAATCGCACTTATACGCCTCCTCGAGCAGCAGCAGCAGCATAAATACACCGGTCCACTAGGGGCCGTCACCAGCCATTGCAGGAAGACCACTGTGCCCCAGTGCCATGAAACCCGAATTGCATTGACGGGCCACTTCGGAAAATCCTGTCGCATCCTCCCCCAATTATGCGGAAACACATCCGTCGTGCATGTGTCCACCGCAGCCAAATGAATCTGGTCCAAATACCATCCAAATCAAATTCCCATTTCCTCAAGTCATTCCCTCATTCCATACGCCCTGACCCTCATCCGCACGCGCCCGCTCACACAAGCCGCCAAAGAATGGTGGTGGCCGCTCAACGCTCCGGAAAAACATGCCCAGCACGCACGCGCATAACAAATGACATGCGCAAATGCACGGCACAACGGCGGAGAAGCGCACACCGAAAAGATGCGGCCCTCCACAGCAGTCGCAGCCCACCGCGCGCATCACACCCGCTGGAAGAGTGACTCGCGGTGCGCGCTCCCTCTCTCCTCCTTCCCTTCATGCCCACGGAGGAAGCAGCAGCCACCCGCAACCGCCAGCAACCGCTACAAAAAAAGCATCCAAATCCACTGCAATGTGCATTTTGTGCGTGCATTTGGTTGTGTGTGCCTGCAGACACACGAAGCAAAAGAAGTAAAAAACAGGAGCGGAGCATGTGAAGGGACGCACAAACAAAACAGTACAGCAGAAGTGCATGGCAGAAACAAAGAGAAAAATGCTGCTCAGGCTCACAATATTGCACTGCAGACAAAGCAGCGGCAATTCATAAAAAATTTATCAAAATTTTTAAAAAATTCATCTTCACCTTTCCACACTTCACACTTTGAAAAAAAAAAAAAAATTGATAAAAAGAAAAAAGAAAAAAAAAAAATTTTTTAAAAGTCCTCCTCTATTACGGCTACACAGAAATAATTAAAAAAGAAAAGAAAAACTACACACAAAAAAAAAAAAAAAAAATTTCAACTGGTTACCGTGTGCGCCCACCAAACTGTTTGTATATTTTTCCCGCAATTTAAAAATTAAATATTTAAATGCCTTTCAACCGTCTGACCCTCCATGTGTCCGCACATCGTTTATATTTCATGGGGTCATCTGCGTGTTGCTGCTCCCCTCAGCCCTTTCAGTGGCATGTGAGTGCGGCCCGCAGAGCACAGTCACTCGTGTGTGTGGGGGGACTGAGAGAAGCACGCAGACATGACGGGAGTCGCGTCACTCCATCGGGAGAGTGAGCGCAGCAAAAGAAAAAAATCATCGGAGGGGAGAAAGAAATGCTGACGACGCCGACCCCGAAGGGACTGCCGGCGCGAGAAATAAACACGCAATGCAAAAAATCTTAAAAACACGGCGGCAGGATGTGGCTGTGTGTGTGTGGCGCTGCGGGTGTCTGCCCGCCCTGGCCGCAAAGAAAGCAAAACAAGAGGGAAAGAAATGTGTGCTCCGCCCCACAGGCCCTCGTCGCACGCCCACACGTCACGGCTCCCTCAGCGCGCCGTTCGTCGCGGCCCCTCCTCATGCGTGCAGCAGGCGAGGCGCACAGGGCCGTCGTCATGAGCGTGTCGGTGGGTGTGCGAGTGGAGCAGTTGGGCGGGAAACACACGGCACCCCTCACAGGAAGAGTGCAGAAAGAAACAATTGAAAAGAGTAGAAAAGAAAAAACGTCCATAGTGATTGCCCCAAAAGCAAAAAAGTGGGATGGGGGATGAAAAATAAAATTAAAAATTTAAATTAAACCATTAAAAATGAAAAAAAAAGTTCATATTGGTTGCCCCAAGGCAACAAGCAAAAAAGGGGGAGAAAAAAAAAACGGAAACACAAAAGAAAAGAATTGCGGAGAGTAATTCATTACCGGATGTGCGTCGGTGTGGGGATGGCGCAAGTGTCCCACACTGAGGCCGCACACTCCTCACGCAGTCGCAAAGCCCCACAGTCCCAGCAGAAGCAGCAGAGGCAGCAGTTCCCTCCCGTACGCGGAACCAGCATCACCATTTGCCCCACCATCACCCTTTTCCCGTGCCGTCCCCTCATTCCCAGCAGAAGTCAAGCGTTCCGCTGGCGCATGTTGGGTATTGGCGGTTCTCCCCACAGTTGTCCTCCCCGGTGCTGCTGGTACTTCCCGTGGGCCAGGCACCGCAGGTGCAGCAGGTGCGACAGGTTTGGGAGCAATTTTCACTTGTGGTTCTGGAGCTCTCGTCGAAACGGGTTTCCTGTCCTTGATTGCGGTCATCTCAGTGGGATTCAGTGGGCGGTTGTACAGAAAGACGTTCGTCACCGTCACACGAGACTTTTTGCCGATCTCCTTCGGACTGGACTCCTTCGGACTGGCCTCCTCCGGACTGGACTCCTCCGGACTGTCCTCATCATCATCATCACCATCACCACCACCATCATCATCACCACCATCATCATCATCATCATCAATGTCGCACGCGCCAAAACAAAACCCAAAAAGCTCAAGTGGTGTCTCACCTTTTAACGGCGTTTCTTCCTCCCCCAGCGACTTACCATCAATGTACACAGAGGCCTTGTTGCCTTGCAGCATGAGTGCCACTTGGTGTTCTTTCTTCGGCACCCAAGGCCTGCTTTTCGTTGTTGGTTTTTTATCGTCTTTGAACATCGTCTCCCACTTGTTATCCGCGGTGTACGACAGTCTCATGAAATACTCGGGCCCAGCGTCAACCAATACCGCAGTCAGTAGGGGTGTGTTCTCACTCGGAGCCTCTTCGATTGTCACCGACGCCACAAGTGTGAAGTTGTGGCTCAAAGATACATGACGCACATTATCATCCCGAGTGTTCACAGGCCACATTACCCCGGAGTCAGGCTCCGTCAACTGAAACCCATCTTTGACCTTCGTGGCGTTCGTCACCGTCGCATTCAGGCAAAGGTATTCGTCGTTCCACGTTTCGTTGTTAGCCGATGCGTTTGACAAAACTGCCACCAGACCCGCCGTGGGTATAGAAAAGCTGGAGAAGAAAACGTCCTTTTGCGACCAAGTACTGAGGACGGACTCAATTTCCTTCAGTTCCTCCGTCAGGCAGGAGAGTGAAATGGCACTGCCTTCACCACTGCCCCTCCGTTGTAAAAGATGCAACTTGCCATCCGAGTACAGCAGGGTGCTGGCGAGCTCCTTCTCCCCAGCATTGTCCATGCCAACCGGTCCAACAGAAAAAGAGCGGTTGTTGTCCGTGACCCAAAGGTAGAGCGTATTGGCGTTTTCCCCCGAGGCGTACCCTCTCTGAGTGTACAGCATGACCCTCCTTTTCCCAATGGCCGCGGTGATGAGGGCATCCACATGCAAGCCTCCTTCCGGATATTCTTCCGATTTTGACTTGGTCCACACGCCTGGGAGTGTCCCGACTGCCTCCGTCCACGCTGTCCCCATGTCACGCGACTCGTACACCCTCTGTTCATCCTCGCAGTCAATAATCATGAGAAGTGATCCCTCCCACTCGGTGATGCGGGGTGCACCGCATTTCGCAGGGGAAATGTCCTCAGAGAGCGACCAGGTACTGCCGTTGTCCTTCGAGTAAATAATCATGGAGTAAACGTCAAAAACATTTTTTTCATTCACCGCCATCAGAGAAAACACAATGGTGCCATCCTCCATCAGAACACCTGAGCCACCAGAAGCAATATAATCCGTCAAGTTACCTTTCTGAGCAGCCAAAGTAGTCCGCTTCACCGGCGATTGAACTTCGCCCCATTTTATCCACTGACTCGGCTCGCCGCCCGCAGAAGTCTTCGTGACCTCACCAACAACCAGTTTTAGTTCCAAGCTGCCCTCTTTCCAACCCCCAATTACAGGGGACAGGGCAGTGCTTCCCACAAGAAGAAACACCTTATTGCCCTTCATGGTTGTTGTGGGGTGGCGCACAACATCCAAACTCCCCTCTCCCTCCGCTTTACCAAGTACGGTGTGTGCCCTCCATTCTTCCTTTTTGACCTTTTCAACAAGAGTGGGCCATTCCCACGCAGAGTCGATGTACTCCGCAACAACATCAGAAGACGGCTTAGTTGATTCAGTATGGGGTTTTTTGGCATCTATGTGACCTTCGGCAAAAGCAGCAATTACTCCACCAGCACTGACGAGAGAGGGTGAAACAAATGAATCCCTCCGACTTGAGTCAGTCCCCGTCTTCGGCAGCACCTGCGTCGTCTGCGGCACAAATAGATCGACCCGTTGCAGCCCCTCAACACCCCCTGAAGCACTCCCCTCTGCAGTAATGGCACCCGTCAATGCCAACCCAGAAGTTGAAGCATCAGCATTACTTCCCACCTCAGCGGTCGCAGCTCCACCACAACAGATCATCACGACAAGTAGGAGCAGCACCGCGGAAGTAAACACACGCCGGGACATTTTGGGCCTCTGCGGCTCACTCTCTCTTCCTTCCCTCCTCCCTCCGCTGGATCCGGTCACGCGGCGACGGTTGTGTGTGCGGGGTGCCTTCATTGCAGCAACACGTGAGAGCATATAAATATGTGTGTGTGGGCGGTGTGTGTGCTGTTGTTGGTCCTTTCAGAGACTTCGAATTTCACAGTGGCGATTCGCGTTTGGTTGCTTTCTTTCCTAGCGTGTGTATGTGTTCAAGAAGTGAAGAGTACAACAGCAACAGCGGCAATACACCAGAAAAGTCAGTGAGGAGCAGAGCAGAGCAGCCACGCAGTGAGTGGGGCACGAGACAATCCGGAAGGGGCGGCACGGAGAATCATCGCACACAGAAAACAGCAACAACAACAACAACACGGCGGAAGCCAACACACACAAACACGGAGAGAGACATGCAAGCGGAGTTTTATTATTCGGCAACGCCATTCAAAGTCCTGCCAAAACAGCCTGCAGGTGATAAAGTGATCAGTCACACGCTCCCGGTGCACCGCCGCAGCAACGACGCGGACACAAACGGAAATATGTGTACAAACGTGGACCGCACCAATTCACAGCACCGCCACACGACACTCGCTCTCTCGGTGCATCCCACGTCCCGCCTCAAAAGGCCGCGGCAAGCACCAATCAACAAAATAATGAGGCGGTGGAAACAACTTCCCTGCAGGCCCTTCAGGGCTCCACAGCAACACCACCAACAGGAGCGTGCATCCCTCTGCTTGCAGCAGTGCAGGCCTCTTTGCTCCTGGCCTCTCGGGGCGTTGAACACCACCCCGACCATCTCGCGCTCACAAAGCAAGCCTCACGCAGATGCCACTCTTTTTCCCCGCAAATGGTGTTGCCGCGCTCAGTTATGTGCAAATAATCCACAACACATCACCCAAAGTTTCTTTCCATTGCCACAAAAGAAAAAGACAAAAATGCTTTGATAAGTCAACATAAATATCACTTCGCCCTAGTCACTGCGCATTGCCCCGCACAGAATCGTTGTTACTCGCCCCTCCGCTCTCCTCTCATCCAATTCCTGCCTGCCGGGACGTACATCACAGTCGCAATCCCTCCCAAGAAAGACTTTGTCACATGCTGGCACGGGCCACATTTTCCCCTTGCATCCCGGTCTCCCGCCCACAGGAGGGCAAACAGGGAGATTGTGTGCATGTGCGTGTGGATGGCGATGTAAAAAACTCATCGAAATTCAAAGAAATAGGGCACGCAGAGCAACCCCGCCCACGGATTGAAGAGTTCACTCAAACATCGCAGCAGGAACAGCAAACGCCCTCTTGTTGCTTTTCTGAAAGGCCGATTCATTATCATCACGCCGCCCCAACGCCGTGTACCGGCGAGCGGAAGAGATGACTGCCCAATCGCTCCTCGTGTCGGAGGCGCTCACAAAGTCTCCCTGCAGCCACTTGCCGTCAGCAACAAGCCGCATGGCAGAACGCAACACAATTCACCCACTCGCCAATAAAATAAATAAAAATGCATCTCGCCGCCACAAAACAGCCACCAACATCTTTTTCACGGCAGAAACCAAATGCCAAGGGATTAATTAAGAAAAACAAACACACGGATGGTCTCACAATACATTCCAACAAAGAATAGTCTCTCAACCCTGAAAATAAACACCGTAAAGTCACAGAAGCCGCCTCGTCAAGCCAAAAATCGTGTGATGCCCCTCCTCGCAGTTCTCTGCTGTCCGCAGACACCGCCCTCTGTAGTGTTCAAGCAAAAGCAAAAAAAAAAACATTCACAAACCAACAGCAAGAGAAGCCTCCACCCGCAACGTGTGCATCACCGTTGAGCATCGCTTCTATCCCTGCAAGTAAAAGAGGCGTCGTCACATCATCCGCAAGACTCGCCAAAAACACGCCAAATTGCGACGTACGCAACACGCTCCGCCGTGAACATCGCTTTCCCGATAAGGCAGCCCACTTCCGTCCACCGTGTCTGCCGAGCAGGACACACCAGGCCTGCCGCTGCAACGCAAGAGAGATTCGGAAATACGCAACGGATCCCGTCGCAGTCGTTGGCTCAGCCGCCGTGTTGAGGTTTGGGATGGGCGGATGGAAGAATAAAAACAAAACGGGCAAAAATCCCCGCAGAATCCCGCATTCCACGCAGTCCCAATGGCCAGAGGGTCCTCTAGGGACGCCTGGGGGACGCATCCGCCACACTCTCACGCACCATCATTCACGGCACCCCAATCGAGTCCAGCGAACCTCGCGAAGCACACGGCGCGCCTCAGTGGCGTGGCGAGCAGCCTTCTCGGAGAAAAGGACGCGTGGCGATGGTTCCCCTCCCCGCTTCACTTTTATTTTTTTTCTCCCCTTCTGTTTTTGGTGGAATTTCACAGAAGGGGAGCGTACTTCATGTCCCCGAGGCCTTCTCTCGATGCACGCACAAAAACAGAGAGGGAAATAATAAATGAATGAGTCAGGCGGCACGGAGAAATAAATGTGCGGGAGACAAACAAACCAACAGAAAAAACAAAGAGCCCGACAGATATGCACGCAGCATATTCAGCGGAAACAGGTGTCACCTTCAGTGGGTAAATTAGTAGCCAATTGCGGCGTCGATCGCCCACGGTGAGAAACAGCGTTGTGCTCATAATATTTTTGGCTTGTTTTCTGCTTCCCTCCCCTTTTATTTCTCCCTCATTCATCATCTTCATTTTTCCTGCTTGCTGCCGCCCTCTCCCACCTTCAGCAACACGGCCAAGTTTGGAAGCTGCACCCTCCCCCTGTCATGCCAAATATATGCTTTTGCGCTCTTTAAAACCCATGGCGTACTCGCTTAAATATTATTCGTGTAAATATAAAAAAAAAAAAAGTTTTAATAATCAAAGCGAAAAATAAAATAAAATAATAAAAACAAAACTTGCAACTGGCGCCAGTTCATCTTCCCTTCGTCGTGAAAGGGTACAAAAGTGTCCTGTCGTACTCAACCCTTGGAACCCCTTGCTCCTCATCATGCCCGTAGACCCGAATGCGCTGTATGCGTGCCTCATCCTTCACCCAAACGTCTGCGGGGACCATGCCGTCATATGGCTCCTTGCACCTGCCACTGCACGCCCGTGGACGGTCCCACTTCATCATGGCATATGCATCGTTCGCACTCAAAGAATTGACGCGACGGTACCAGAGAGCGTCCGGTAGCTCCAATTTATTGGAGAGACGAATATTATATTTGCTGCGATGCACAAATTTGCCGTATGAGACATTTCGCTCCTGAAATCCAAGCAAACGGAGGCGTAAGCTGTAGTCGACATCCTCCACGTAAGCTGGGTAAAAGCTCTCGTCAAAATATCCCACCGTGCTGATCGCCAGGCGTGTCAACATAACAGACACAAAACAACTGCTTTTGTAATACGCGCAGAAGTGCCCGTAATACTTCGAAAACATCTTTGCACGCTCCTTCACAGAAGCATAACGGATGCGGTCAGGCAGCAGCGCAGACGTCGACAATCGGCTATCATTCACCGTGGAGCGCAGCACCCTCAAGCCCCGTCGCAAAACAGGACTGTACTCGCTCGGCTCATTCGCCACTTCCGCCGCCAACTCATCCATGCAAGCGGCATCATGCCTCGTCATTTCATGCACATCGCGTAGAAGGTTGGGAAAAAGAACGGGTGAAAACATTACGTCGCTGTTTGTTACAAAAACAAAAGGCACTTACTCGCGCGGCAGCGAGAGTGCAATTCGGAGCCCAATGTTCACGGCAGCGCTGTAGCCGATGTTTTCCGGGTGACGACTCACAACCAGGCGTCCGAACCACCCATAGACCCTCTCGAGTTCCTGCAGGTACAACAACAGCATCGTCTCCCGCCCGTTCTGCACCAAAACCAACAGCCGGATTGGCACACTGATGTTGCACATCATCCTCCGAAAGTCCATCAGATCGAGCATCAGCGGGGCCACCATCAAAGGGATAACGTCCGTCCCGTTATTTCCCCCAGCCGCCGTGTCGTTGGATCCACCAGAAGCCTTTCCCCGACGCAGCGGATATATTCCGCCCTGGTCGGGCCAACACCAAAACCATACGCGGGATCGTCACGAAGTATGAACTCCACTCTAAAAAAAAAGCATCAACATGGACAACAAATTTAATGTTAGAAGAAAGATAAAGCATCCTTTCCAAAAAAGGCTTTTGGCTTCGGTTTTTAAAGTACGCGTAACTCTGTGCATATCCCGTTGGAGGCAAAGCCAAAGAAGTATCTCCTGAAAGAAAACAAAAAAAGTAATAAAAGAAAAATGTGCCCAATGATGGTTCTGTGTGAATTTGAACAAAAAAAAAAGACTCCATCCCAAGCAATGGTCATGCACCTCCATTTGGTGAGTGAATTGGAGGCACGGAGCACGCAGGAGTCTCAACATGACCAGAAATAAAATAAGCAACAAAAGTAAAAAATAGCTAAGAATGAAAAAAAAAGGAAAAAAAAGAGACCAATGGCACAGTAACAAATGCAGTTCTCGCCGCAGCATGCAAAGCTCTCATACATCCCATAAAAAAAAAAAGGATGGCGAAACACAACAGTCCAGGGTGTCATTTGTAATAGCACATGATTCCACAAAGAATAAAAGTGTTCGTTGAGGAGCCCAAAATGTCATGAATTTTGGAGGGCACCCAAATCGCGGACCAACAAGCCTGCGGCACTCACCACATATCCCACGCTGCTCAATCCCCATTCCTCTCATGTAAACTCCCCCCAAAAAAGCACAGTCACCAGCCATCCTACATGCCCGAAAACAACAAACATGTTTTAAACCGTCCTATCGACACCCGCGAATAAGAAAAGAAACTTCAGTTCAGCATAAAGACGTCGCAGGCACAAAAATAAAAAATAACTATTCTTCAATATAGGAAATTGTTATAGCTCAGGGCAACAAACATCCAGACATTCTGAAAACGCAATTCAGGATTTCAAGTCACATTTTGTGCCCAGTATTTCCCCAATCACCTCCCCAATCACCTCCCCCATCACCACCACACGAAACAGTACCTCAATCAGCACCTTGTCGTAATAGCCAAATTTTCTTTCTTTATTTGCCTATTGGGCGCAAACAACAAAAAGCAGCACCACCATAGGGGTCTCCATCCGTTTGAACCTTTTTCTTTTCCTGTAATAAAACCCAGCCGCAGAATTAGACATAAAAAACAATAAAACAAAATGTAAAGAAGTAATCAATGCAAAGAAAATTGGCAGGCGTTCGCAAGGGCATCTCTATAGAAAAGAATCCTTTCACAGGAAATATATAAGTACACATAGAAAGATAAATCGATAAATAAATTAGAATGATCTTCTGGGCAGCTGGCCGGATCATGAGTTTATCAATAATAGAAAACAAACCGGATAGAAATAAGAAAGGAATAAATGGAATAAGAGTGGATTCAGCACATTCCCAAAGTTTAACACCTAGTAAGTGTATATATATTATACCATACGTGAGCCTCAATTGTGGCCCGCTCACTCTATTCGGATTCGACACATATATATTTATTACTTATTTACTACTTACGAAGTGGCAGACTTTGGGGTCCTGCAGCCACAAGACCCCACCGCGAGAAGGGAATCAAAAGGGTGTGGGTGGCATGGCAAAATAAAATAAAAATTAACCAGCCGCTATCGGTTCCCTGATCCCCCAACGTCGTGTTCTTGCCAAAAAATCATAAGATAAAAAAGCGTCATAAAGAAGTGCATTCGTTTTATCAGGATATATAAATTAATTAAGGCAGCCAACACACACACACTACAAAAGAAAGAAAAAGAAAAAAAAAAAAAAAAAGCAAAAAAAAGCAAAAACAACATTTCATGCACAAACATTCTGCCAATTCAGCGGAATATGGACTTCGAAATCCGTTCAACGTCACTCAGCGCATGATTAGCACAGTAAAATCGGTGCGGGGCGGTATTTCCTCCTCCACGGTCATTGTCACCGCCCTGCAACTCATGAAGACCATCAATAAGACTATCAATTACATCCAATCGGCGCTGTGTCAGCGTGTCTCCCGAGACCTCCTCCTCTTCCCTTGCGCTCTCTGCAGACACTGGCCCCCACCACTCGGCCGTGTTGGGGAATAAATGCGCCTCGGTGTTGAACACCCACCCCACGTGACTCCCCACACTGCTGCCGCTCTCCACAGCAGCGCAATACGACGGGATGCTGCCACGGAGCTTCCCCTGAACATGCACCGCATTGCACTCGTCAAAAAGAAGATACAGGTACTTCAGCGTCTCGGCAAGCATGAAGCTCTCCATCGTGTCGCCGTGCTGTTCATCACCGTGCGGAAGATCCACGTTGCGCAGCGTGGCAAACCCATACGGGGTCCTCATG
>NW_001849413.1:27019-28646 GCF_000209065.1 Trypanosoma cruzi
CGTCCACCCGTAGCCGCCCATGGTGTTCTTCCCTGCCCCGTTCACCGGGCGCAACTCGTCCTTCGGGAAGGCATACTTAATGTAGGAGTTAAAGGCGTGCCCTATCATCTCGCGCACGTAAGGCCGCATTTCGGCCTCAATGGGGTGCAAGGCATCGGTGCTGCGCCACGCACCGCCACCCTCTCCCTCATCCTCGCCCACACCTCCACCGGGCCCCCCACCACGCACACACATGGCCGTCACCAGCGGTAATGCTACCAACAAAAAAATGCATGCCGCGGGCCCAGGGCCCTTTTTACCGTCTCCCCCAGAACGCATAAATACGCACTTTGCACACTATCTACGCACCCTCACAAAAAAGAAAGCCAGAAAAGAAGGAGCAGTAGCACACACATGTTGACGAGGCAGTGCGTCGTTTCCGGAAAAAAAACACCATGCCCCGACACGCGCAACCAGTCACACTACTTATTCGCAACACCACGCCAACACACACACACACCACAAAAGAAAGAAAGAGGGAAAAAAAGCAAAAAAGAAGCAAAAAAAAAGCAAAAAAAAGCAAAAAAGAAGCAAAAAAAAAGCAAAAAAAAGCAAAAAAAAGCAAAAAACAACATTTCATGCACAAACATTCTGCCAATTCAGCGGAATATGGACTTCGAAATCCGTTCAACGTCACTCAGCGCATGATTAGCACAGTAAAATCGGTGCGGGGCGGTATTTCCTCCTCCACGGTCATTGTCACCGCCCTGCAACTCATGAAGACCATCAATAAGACTATCAATTACATCCAATCGGCGCTGTGTCAGCGTGTCTCCCGAGACCTCCTCCTCTTCCCTTGCGCTCTCTGCAGACACTGGCCCCCACCACTCGGCCGTGTTGGGGAATAAATGCGCCTCGGTGTTGAACACCCACCCCACGTGACTCCCCACACTGCTGCCGCTCTCCACAGCAGCGCAATACGACGGGATGCTGCCACGGAGCTTCCCCTGAACATGCACCGCATTGCACTCGTCAAAAAGAAGATACAGGTACTTCAGCGTCTCGGCAAGCATGAAGCTCTCCATCGTGTCGCCGTGCTGTTCATCACCGTGCGGAAGATCCACGTTGCGCAGCGTGGCAAACCCATACGGGGTCCTCATGCGCAAGTTGATCGCCAATGCCAGCTCCTTCCCCATCACAAGGTACGCAGGATCATGGGTCGCGCGGTAAAGCATGTACACAGATTCCGCATGCTCGGGACGCTGCGGGTAGCCGCCATGGGGACCCCCACTTCCCAGAGAAAACTCCTCTGGTAACGCCCCGAAGTGCTTGAAGATGCTGTGGATCGGCCAGTTGCTCTCAGTGGCCTCTGCAAGATGGCCGCCAAGAATCAGGTTGCCCGGAAAGAACGACGCCAGGGATTGATGGGCGGAAGAAAACGGTCGGCCACTGCGCATATCGACAGTCGTCAACATGCCACATTTTCTCAAATAGCGGTTGACATCCCGCACCGTCCGCTCAAAACGCTCCCAGTCGCCAGTGTCCCCAGACATGACGTGGGACTTGATAAAGTACTCGATAGCGCTGTCCATCGAACCACCAACACTAGAATCAAATAGATGCCAACGGCCGGTCATGATGTCAATGT